>NC_073693.1:51081959-51100959 GCF_029784155.1 Uranotaenia lowii
AAATACCGAAAAATGGTTTCATGTTGCAGTAAAAAATTTAAAATCATGAAATATTGACATTTTGAAATTTCTAAAGTTTAAATATGTAAAGTTTATAAATTGACTGTAAATTACTGAAAAAGATTAATCGATATAAATACACAAAATTTCGTTTTATTTAAAGAGTTCTAAAATTATTTGTAACTCACTTCAAATATTTTTTTCACATGAACACTTTATTCTTACTTTTTGAGTTCAAACAGAGAAATATGTTTTTTTATTTAGGTTTATTAAAAAAATCAAATTAAGATGCTAAAGGATCGTTGTTGGAGTTTTCAACATTTTTTCTACATTATTTTGTCATAGGATCGTTACCATAAATTATAAATTTCAGTTGAAAACAAATTGAAAGTTTTGCAAATTTTAATTTTCTTTTTAAATTTGTTTGTTAAGGGCTTTTTAAATATTTGATCCCATTTTGGTATTTTAAACCGTTTTAAAAATTAGAAAAATTACACGGATTAAATTGCGATTTTTAATCAAGTATCCACGGTCGGATAAAATGGAATCGTAATTCTGTTTAAATCACGTTTTACAATAATTTGCAAATTAACATCATTTCGATCGCAATTTCAATAAGTTTTTTTTCTTAATTTAATACAAAAGTGACGCTAAAATTTTTATTGGATGAACTTCATTATGGAAAACCTTATTTCAGTAAGAAGTAAGAATTTAATAAAATCATTTGAAATAAAAACTCTTAATAAAAATTTTAAATATGAAACCGATGTTTTGATTTGATTCCCTTATTCAAAAATCATTCCATTATGTAATTTTTCCTTTTTTTTTAAATTTCATGTTTGAAACAAGCTGTCAAGAATTTTTCTTTTTACTGATTCTTTTTGAAAACATAATAAACTTCAATTGAGGTTGTTAGAAATGATATCGAGTTTTTTAGAGCAAACAAATTAAAAATAGCGCTCGAAATGTACAAACGAAATATTAAATTTAAATTCTTGATTTTTTTCTAATGAAATGAATATCCAAACATGACTCCAACCAAGTCATTGAACTATTTAAAAGAGTCACAGCGTTGTCAACAATATGACAAAAACGACTCAAAATATTCACAAACATGTAAAGCTACTTTAAATTTCCATGACTGAGTAGATTTGGGGTAATTTCTAAATTTGGTAGAATTGCAGTTCACAAAGCGTAAAAAACACTATTCAAAATTTACTCAAAGTTAGAAGAAAATAAAATACACAAAACAGTCTAAAACAACTACACAGAAAATTTAAAAATGTATCAAATTATGTCTCCTAAATTCATATTTTTATGTCTGCATCAAGATAAAAAAAAAATAAATATAATTTTATATTTTTTTTTTCATTTATCATCACTTCAGGATGGCCAGGAATTTCAAACCAAAACCGGGAAAAATCTTTCTCGATCATTTTTCCTCTAGATAAATCTATTGAATTCTAAATTTCATCCATTTTATAATTTTTTTTCTCCCAAAAGTGATATAAAATAGGGATCTTAATTCCATGGAGAAAATGTGGGCCAAAATAGAGAATTTCTTGAAGAATCGAATTTTTTTATCTCTGAGTATACCTTTTAGTGCTTTGAAGTGTTCGATTTCCAAAATATGTTGAGCTTTTTTTGTTACTTTTCTTATTTTTGACATTTATGAATGTAGAAATTTTCGAACCTTCATATGTTTGCAATAAAAAATGGTTTATACAAATAAATATAAATGTTACAACTTTGTTTTAATTAAAAATGTTCCAAATTGTCACAAAATGTTAAAAAACTGAAATAAAATTGTCAAAAAAAAAAAAAATAAAAAATTTCACAAAAATTGCACATCAATGTCACAAAAAAGTCTCAACAGTGTCAAAAAATGTCAAGAAAATGTTACTTAAATGTCACAAAAATGTCACAAAAATGTCACAAAAATATCACAAAAATGTCATAAAAATGTCCCAAAATTGTAACAAAACTTACTCATAAATATCAAAAAAATTTTACAACTATGTCACAAATATTTTTCAAAAATGTCACAAATATGTCAAAAATGCCTCTTAAATTTCACAAAAATGTCATGAAATTGTCAGAAAAATTTTACACCTTTTCACCATTTTTTTTTCAAAATTGTGTTAAAGGTGTAACATTACAATTCATTTCTCTACAAAAAAAAATTGTCGCAAAATTTCACAAAAATGACACATAAATGACACAAAAATGCTACAAAAATATCACAAAAAATGTAAAAAAATTACTCACAAATGTCACAAAAATAATTCAATAGTGTCACAAAAATGTGTCAAAAATTAAACAAAAAAGTCACATAAATGTTACAACTTTGTCTCAAAAGCATTTCTAATTGTTGAAAAATATAAAAAAAAACCAATACAAAAATGACGAAAAACATTTTAAAAAATGTCACAAAAGTTGTACAAAAATGTCACAAAAACAACTTTGTCACAAAAAAGTCAAAAAATGTCAAAAATTATCAAGAAAATACAACAAACATGTCACAAAAATAACACAAATGTGTCACAAAAATGTTACAAAAATTATTCAATAATATCCCAAAATTTTAAAACTTGTCACAAAAATTGCTCAACGTTGTCACGAAAGTCCCAATAATGACACATAATTGATTCAAAAATGTCAAAAAATGACTCAAAAATCCTTCAAAAGTATCACAAAAATATGTCAAAATTTAAACAAAAATGTAACATAAATGTTACAACTTTGTCTTAAAAATGCTTCAAATTGTCAAAAAAATGTTGAAAAACTGACAGTCTGAAAATATTCAAAAAACTGTACAAAAATGTCTCAGTAATGTCACAAAAATGCTTCAAAAGTGTCAAAAAATGTCAAGAAAAATGTCACAAGAATTTAACAAAAATAACTCAAAAGTTCCATAAAAATGTTTAAAATTGTCACAAAAATTGCTCGAAGTTGTCACAAAAGTCACAAAAATGACACAAAGTTCATTCAAAAATGTCACAAAAATGTCTCAAAAATCTTTCAAAAGTATCACAAAAATGTGGCAAAAATTAAACAAAAATGTAACATAAATGTTACGAATATGTCACAAAAATGCTTCTAATTGTCAAAAAATGTTAAAAAAACTGACACAAAAATGTCAAAAAACATTAAAAAAAATTCACTAAAATTGCAAAAAAATGTCTCAAAAATGTCACAAAAATTTAACAACCATGACACAAAAATGTCTCAAAAATGTCAAAAAATGTCAAGAAAATGTTTCAAAAATGTCACAAAAATGTTACCAAACCTACTAAAAAATGTCATAAAAATGTTAAAAATGGCTCACATTTGTTTCAAAAGTAACAAAAATGACACAAAAATGACACTAAACTGTCACAAAAATGTCACAGAAATGACTCAAAAACTGTAACAACGTTGTCACAAAAATGTCACAAGAAGTTTACAACTATGTTAATACATTATCATAAAATGTCACAAAAATGTTACAAAAATTTCTCAAAACTTTCACAAAATGTCACAAAAATTGCACCAAAATGATACAAAAATGTCGCAAAAATTTCACACAAATGCAAAAAATATCTCTTAAAATGACTACAACTAAACTTCGCAAAATTGTCTCAAAATGTCAAAAAAGTTACCCAAATATGTTACAAAAATTTCACAAATATGTCGCGAAAATCCTTCAAATGTGTAACAAAAATTTGTAAAAAATTAAACAAAAATGTCACATAAATGTTAAAACTTTATCTCAAAGATGTTTCTAAATTGTAAAGAATGAGCTAAAACTGACACAAAAATTTCAAAAAATGTTTAAAAAAATTACACAAAAATTACACAAAATGTCACAAAAATGATTAAACTTGTTACAAAAATTGCTCAAAGTTGTCACAAAGTTCACAAAAATGACACAAAGTTTATTAAAAAAATGTCAAAAAAATGTCTCAAAAATCCTTCACAAGAATCACAAAAATGAGTCAAAAATTAAACAAAAAAGTAACATAAATGTAACAACTTTGTTTCAAAAACATTTCAAATTGTCCAAAAATGTTAAAAAACAGATACAAAAATGACAAAAAATATTTGAAAAATGTCACACAAACAACTTTTTTAAAAAAAAGTCTCGAAAGTGTCAAAAAATGTCAAGAAAATATTACAAAAATATCACAAAAATGACACAAATCTTTCACAAAAATGTAACAAACATTATTCAAAAATAATACAAAAATGTTAAAACTTGTCACAAATTGCTCAACGTTGTCACAAATGTCACATAAATGACACATAATTGATTCAAAAATGTCACAAAAATGTCTCAAAAATCCTTCAAAAGGATCTTTGGTGATCGTGTCAAAAATTAAACAAAAAGTAACATAAATGTTACAGTTATGTCACAAAAATGCTTAAAATTATCAAAAAATGTTAAAAAACTGACACAAAAATGTCAAAAAACATTTAAAAAAATGTCTCAAAAATTTCACAAAAATTTAACAACCTTGTCACAAAAAGGTCTCAAAAATGTCAAAAAATGTCAAGAAAATGTTACAAAGATGTCACAAAAATATTACAAAACTTACTCAAAAATATCACAAAAATGTTAAAAATGGCTCAATTTTGTCACAAAAGTTACAAAAAGGTCACTAAACTGTCTCAAAAATGATTCGAACACTGTAACAACGTTGTCACAAAAATCTCTCAACATGTTCAGAAAATGTCTTTAAAGTAACAAAAAATTGACACAAAAATGCCATAAGAAGTTCACAACTATCACAAAATGTCACAAAAATGACACAAAAATGAAGCAAAAATGATACAAAAATGATACAAAAATGACACGAAAATTTCACAAAAATTTCACACAAATGCAAAAATGTCTCAAAATGTCACAAAAATTACACAAATAATTCTCATAAATTTCATGAATATGTATCGAAATTCCTTCAAATGTGTAACAAAAATGTGTGAAAAATTAATCAAAAATGTCACATAAAAGTTAAAACTTTATCTCAAAAATGTTTCTAAATGGTTAAGAATGAGCTAAAACTGACACAAAAATTTAAAAAAAATGTTTAAAAAAAATTCACAAAATTGAGAAAAAAATGAAACAAAAATGTTACAACTATCTCACAAAAATTTCTTTTAAATTCAATTAAAAAAAAAATGAAACAAAATTATATCACAATGATGTCAATTATGTCACAAAATGTCACAAATTTTAACAGCATAGAACAAGTGGTTTTTTGAATATGTTTCCAGAAATTTCACAAAAATGACACAAAATGATTCGAAAATCTTAAAAAAGATTGTCATGAAATTGTTCTAAAATTGTGCTAGACAACTGTGGTTATTTCGGTCAAAGCACCAAACTGACCGATAAGCTCGTCTGATCGAATAAAAGTGTTATCGATTATCCCACCTGGTGCTGAGCTATCATCCGGGCAGCATATTTTCTGCTATCAATGTCAATGGTGGACACCGGGTATCCATTTAGATTCCACTGCTTTGGATGACCTTAAAGTTTACTCTCGGAACGGATCACTGAATGGAACCATTCCTGCTCCCGATGGAAATCCGTTGTCTTTTTGCTTTTTCCATTTTTTTTTTTCATTCTTATATGAGTTTTTCTCCCGTTTAAAAGTTGGATTCTGCACATGCAGACAGTCGAGTCGATTGAGACCACCTGCTGGGGCTACGTGATCCGCGCGTAGTTACATTTCTGAACCAGACGACCGAATGCCAGAAAAAGTTGGGTTCGCTGCGTTTCCTTTTGCGGAAAACCCGGGTCGGGACAATGTTCCCGGATCCTGCTGTGAGTTTGGCTCCTTCTGGCGGCACATATCACTACTGGCAGCTTAGTCCTGGGGAACCTGCCCTGAAAGACTCGGTTCGGGAACTTCAACTGGAATGGGTCGCATCGCAGCACCGCATGTTCTGACCACTGTTGCTGTAGCCTTTTTATGAATTCTGTCACTGGACGGCTGAGCATGACCTTAACAGTCCAAGCGGTACAAACATATGGTTTTTTGTATTTAACTTTTTTGTCCCACCGACAACGACGACGACCCCCTTTTGACTCATTTGTGTTACAGCAAGAAAGTTCGAATCGAAACTAAACGCTACAGCACCAGGTATTTCTGATCCTGGTAAGAATTTGTGGATATAACAAAAAAAAAAACCACGGAACCGATGCCACTAGACCGGAACTCTCTGGAGCCACCACCAACAAGCAATCCGACAACTAAACCAAACCAATCGGTGTGGCCTGCCCAGGACATTTGCTCGGTACGCAACTGGCAAAACGATTCCTAGTAAGGTATACGGAAAACTTGAACGAACTGTCCCGAAAGCGTTCACTGGGAACGACAACCAACAATGACAGTCGTCGTCGGTCAATGAATATCGGAACGAAAACCGCAAAACGATTTCCCAATAGCCGGTGAGCCAACTGCAAAAATGTTCTAACCGACCGGTAGCGGGGTTCGATTTGAGCTAGAAATAAATGTGATTTTTTTCCACGAAACTTTCCAACCTTCGAGTGTATGTGGAGTTTGTTGTTAGTTGCGGTGAACAGCATCGATTGTGGAATTGTAAAGCGACCGCAAATGGGATCGACTTTAGGCGGGAAGTGGGAATCTTACTCTGGCAGTTTTTTTTTCCTCTAAAAACTTTAGATGAATGCAGCTCGAAAAAATAGTTTCTTTTTAACTACATTCGAAAGTTTTCAAAATGGATTTGTAACATTTGGATGGTTAAAAAATTAAGCAGCTAATAACTTTTTCGCCAAATAAGATACGAAGGTACGGCCTTCGACAAAGATGTTCAGCGGAAAAATCCTTTGAAGAAGATTGTATAAATTAGCACAAAACCCATCAGCAGGGTCAGTTCTACAGAACAAACTTAATTGATGTCGATTTTTTTTGAGTTTTTTTTTAACATTTTTGTGAATTTTTCATAACATTTCCTTTTGAAACATTTTTTTTAATTTTTTTTGAATTTTTGAGTTTTTTTGTTACCTTTTTGAACAATTTTGAAATATTTTCGTTGCATTTGTGTTAAATTTTTGTGTATGTTTTGTGACATTTTTGTGTCATTTTTGTGACATTTTTGTGATTTTTCGTGATCATTTTTTTTTTAAACATGTTTGTGATATTTCTATGACATTTTTATGATATCTTAAGTTGTAACATTTGTGTGGCATTTATGTAACATTTTTTAAACGTTTTTGTGACATTTTTGTCATTTTTGTCATTTTTGTCATTTTTGTCATTTTTGTCATTTTTGTCATTTTTGTCTTTTTTGTCATTTTTGTCATTTTTGTCATTTTTGTCATTTTTGTCATTTTTGTCATTTTTGTCATTTTTGTCATTTTTGTCATTTTTGTCATTTTTGTCATTTTTGTCATTTTTGTCATTTTTGTCATTTTTGTCATTTTTGTCATTTTTGTCATTTTTGTCATTTTTGTCATTTTTGTCATTTTTGTCATTTTTGTCATTTTTGTCATTTTTGTCATTTTTGTCATTTTTGTCATTTTTGTCATTTTTGTCATTTTTGTCATTTTTGTCATTTTTGTCATTTTTGTCATTTTTGTCATTTTTGTCATTTTTGTCATTTTTGTCATTTTTGTCATTTTTGTCATTTTTGTCATTTTTGTCATTTTTGTCATTTTTGTCATTTTTGTCATTTTTGTCATTTTTGTCATTTTTGTCATTTTTGTCATTTTTGTCATTTTTGTCATTTTTGTCATTTTTGTCATTTTTGTCATTTTTGTCATTTTTGTCATTTTTGTCATTTTTGTCATTTTTGTCATTTTTGTCATTTTTGTCATTTTTGTCATTTTTGTCATTTTTGTCATTTTTGTCATTTTTGTCATTTTTGTCATTTTTGTCATTTTTGTCATTTTTGTCATTTTTGTCATTTTTGTCATTTTTGTCATTTTTGTCATTTTTGTCATTTTTGTCATTTTTGTCATTTTTGTCATTTTTGTCATTTTTGTCATTTTTGTCATTTTTGTCATTTTTGTCATTTTTGTCATTTTTGTCATTTTTGTCATTTTTGTCATTTTTGTCATTTTTGTCATTTTTGTCATTTTTGTCATTTTTGTCATTTTTGTCATTTTTGTCATTTTTGTCATTTTTGTCATTTTTGTCATTTTTGTCATTTTTGTCATTTTTGTCATTTTTGTCATTTTTGTCATTTTTGTCATTTTTGTCATTTTTGTCATTTTTGTCATTTTTGTCATTTTTGTCATTTTTGTCATTTTTGTCATTTTTGTCATTTTTGTCATTTTTTCTCGATTTTGTCGATTTTTCTCGATTTTGTCGATTTTTCTCGATTTTGTCGACTTTTCTCCATTTTGTCGATTTTTCTCGATTTTTGTCGATTTTTATCGATTTTTGTCGATTTTTGTCGATTTTTTGTCGATTTTTGCCTATTTTTGTCGATTTTTGTCGCTTTTTGTCGATTTTTGCCGATTTTTGTCGGTTTTTGTCGATTTTTAACGATTTTTGTCAATTTTTAACGATTTTTGTCGACTTTTGTCAATTTTGTTTATTTTGTCAATTTTTGTCCATTTTTATATTGAATTATGTTGATTATTGTCGATTTTTCTCGATTTTTGTTGTTTTTTGTCGACTTTTTCACTTTAGGCCGATTTTGGTCGATTTTTAACTCGTTTTCTGTTATTTTTTTTCGAGTCTTTTCGTGTTTGTATGTTGATTTGTGCAGTTTTTTGTTGATTTTTCTTCGATTTTTGTCGATTTTAGTCTATTTTTGTCCATTTTTGTCAATTTCTGTTGATTTTTGTCTATTTTTGTCGATTTTTGTCAATTTCTTTCGATTTTTGTCAATTAAAGTCGGATTTTTGGCGATTCTTGTCTCTTGTATCGTTTGTGATGTTTGTCAATTCTTGTCATTTTATTCATTTTTGCCTTTTGTAGTTTTTGTTCTAACAATTTTGAAACTTTTGACAATTTTGACAATTTTGACAATTTTGACAATTTTGACAATTTTGACAATTTTGACAATTTTGACAATTTTGACAATTTTGACAATTTTGACAATTTTGACAATTTTGACAATTTTGACAATTTTGACAATTTTGACAATTTTGACAATTTTGACAATTTTGACAATTTTGACAATTTTGACAATTTTGACAATTTTGACAATTTTGACAATTTTGACAATTTTGACAATTTTGACAATTTTGACAATTTTGACAATTTTGACAATTTTGACAATTTTGACAATTTTGACAATTTGACAATTTTTACAATTTGGCAATTTTGACATTTTTTCATATATTCAACATTAGCAGTACGAAAATTATCTTAAATTCACCACTTTCTCGTAGTGGAATGTCCGTCTCAAGGGAGCAACATTCAGTCGTCTCCGCTTTCTGCGTCATCAAAGCCAAAACCTCTGAATTAACGCAGAGTAGAGTCATAAAACGATATCCGAATAGATATCAGGAGGAAAATCGGAGAAGCAAAAAAAAAATGGGTGTGGGTAGGTAATGTCCCGCACTACGCCACAACAAACAGCGAATAAATATCGTTATCGCCTTCGACTTTCTCTTCTGCTGCTGCTGCTAAACGATTGATGAGCTACTGGTTGATGGTTCTTTTTCTTCCTTCCACCCACACCTCCTACTTAACTGGAACACCCTAGCTCTCATCACCTCCGCAGGACATAATCCGAGCGAAGTGTAATCCTGCTTCTTCTACTGACGATGGGCAGGACCGAGGACATCGTTGTTGGTGCTGTTGCTGCTGTATTTTTTTTTTTTTTTTTGATGGATATCCCACCGAGTAAGGGGGGATGATTGGAAGTTGCAAAACACGTTAAGTGAGATTATGGTTTTTCGCACTCCACTAAAGAAAACGACTCTTTTTTTCCTTGGTTCTTCCAAATGCTCCTAGATGGTAGTCTCGTTGGTGCTGTTGATGATCGAGAAATGGGCTTTCCTCCATTCGAAGTGTGGAGGAGCACATGTGGGCTTTATTTCGGGAGGAAGAGAAAAAAAAAAAGGAAACCATATCCTTGTTCCTAGCAGTACAAAAGTTGGGAACACGCGAGGCTCTGGAGTCGTTAAGAAGATTTCGGGCAATAGGCCCCCTTCGGTTTGGAAGTGTTCTCGTCTTCCTCCCCAGGACGGTAATGATCGAATTAAATGCTATTTGAGCAGGTCGTAAACGCTTATGTTATATTCGTGAGGATTTTTTTTCTTCATCGGTTCATCGTCACATTCGTTGAATCCATTCCGTTGGACGCGGGAATGTTGGTAAAGTTCGAAGGTGGGTAAGCAAGTGGGAAAAGTGTGCAGGATACTTATCACTTCCGAAATCGTAGACTTAATGACAAATTCCCTGCCGTACTTTGGCCGCAGATAAAATTTGATTGCTATGTATATCGAACGGGAATATGATAGGAAAAAGTAGTCCCGCGTTGCTGATTATTCCCAAAATACTTTTCTGCTGTTTTGATGCTTTTCTGGGAGAAAGTTAAGTCAACAATCTAATGAAGAAGTTCGAAAACTTCTAACAATTCTGACATATTTTCATTGACCGTCTGTAAGATTTGACAAATTTTGAGAGTTCAAACAAAATTTAGTGCAGCTCAAATCCACAAAATTGATTATCGTCCTGGCAAAAATGCAACTGCTTTTAAATCTTTTAGTCTAACTGGATCAACCTTGAAAACCGCAAGAAAATAGCAGAATTTTCCCCAAATTAACGATACCTGGTGCACCTTAGCTAACAGGATGATACAAGAGATCCACTTGGAAATTCCTTCCCTAAAGCCAGGGCATCATCATCTTCTTCAGTCGATACTCATGAACTATACACAATCACAAAACAAATAAAAAAAAAACAAAAATAAAGAACAACAACCAAATCTGGGAAGACCGTAGTAAATCCTTCCGGAGTCGATTGACTTGAAAACCAAACCCCCGAAAGGAGGAAGCCTTCATCAGCTTTAAGAACGTAATCCAATAATCAGATCGAGCTGGAGCTGTTCACTTTCAACCATCGTCATCGTCCGGAAACCTATATCGTCAGGAGGAGCATCATCATCAACGAAAGACGAAACGAAGGAAGTATTCTTAGCCAGAAGGAAACCACACAAAAAATATGGATAGAGGTAGAGCTTCTCAAGGGTTTTCCTCGGGAAATCCTTTACCTTTACCTTTTCGTTAACTTCCAGGGAGCAGGAAAAGTTCCTTACCAAGTGCAGCGAACGAATGAAGAAACAATCCCTGGCAAGAATGAGGATGAGGATTCTGTAAAAAGAAGGTGAAACAACAACGTAAGTCTCATATTCATCTGTTACTGGCAGATAGTCGGTAAGCCACACACACAAAAGGGGTTTCTAACGAGAAGGATGGAATTTCAAGAGGAGATCTGTTTCCGGTAAGATGCACTGACAGATCATGAGACGTCAATTTTTGAGGTTAGCACTCTGGTTCCGATAATGTAATTATTGTTTCCGTACTGTACTGACTCTTATTTAAGATAGCTAGTGGCGTTAGTTGACTTTCAAACATTTTAATTTATTGTAAACGATTTTTGACGGTCGCCATAGTAAACACAAGTTATTTTTTGATTTTTTTTCGATTATCAAACAAAGATTTAAAAACATTGCATTATCAAGCCTCACCCTTTCGTTTGAAGATTTTTTGATACACGCAATTTTATCAAAAGTAGGTACATGGCAAAAAAGTCGGAAACTGTATTTTTGTCGTACTTTTTTTTTTATTCGTATTGTTTTTGTTGTGTTTCTTTTTTTAAGCTAAAAAATATTTTAAAACTTGTATCACACTTCCAGTAAAATAAAAATTCAACCTTCAAAGACTCTTGTTTTTGATAATCAATTCCTGCAACAAGCTGAAGACTGAAAGCTGTCTGAATAAAATTAGAACTCCACACAATTCAGCCAACAAGGTGCTTCAGCAAGATTGTAGGTACCTTCTCTTTCATATCGTCAGCCCGGGCAGGTGTCGATTGATTTGGCTGCTCGCCTTCTGACTATGTTGTCGGTAAGTGACTACTGCAATGTAGTACGTAGTTACAAACAAGTTTATCTCTAGACCGATGTTGTTGCAAGCAGCTTGTATCCAATTATGATTATACGAGTGTTGTAGCTCATGGGGAGGAAAACAGAACAAAAAAGGTTGCAAAAACTAAAAGTGAGTGTGGCAGCAACACATCTCCTCCTGGCTTCTGGTCTGATCTGGTCTGGTCTAGTCGTTCAAAGTTGGAGCCAACACGTCGTTTAGATTCTATTCCAGACCATTCTCCTTTCCATATATGTATGTAGTTTGTAGTATTTCCTTGTATCTGGAGCCCCAACTTCCACACGAAACGCCATCATCCTCCATTCAGTATGGCGGCAGCTTTCGGGATCTAACTCATAAAACAAGCTGCTGCTGCTGCTGCTACCAGAAAAGTTACTGAAACTATACCCACTCTAGAATGAGTTTGAGGACTAAAGAGAGGGAAACGACATGGCGGCCGCGCTATACAGAACACAAACTGCCCTAACGTCAATGTCGAATCGCTTTTCGGGAAAAACCCAACACCCTTCTACAGTTGGTCGTCGTCAGTTTCGCCGTATGTGAACTTGGCCAAACAGCACCAAAACACAAACCCCGGAACGGGTAGAACTTTTTGACGCAACGAGTAATTCTCTAACTTTGCTCTAGAAAACTCCCCAAAAACTGCAATATATAGGCTGCTGCTGCTGCTGCTACACTTCCTTCCTCCCTGAGCTTTCGGACTTCTCGTTTTTATTTTGATTGCTGGTTGCTTCCGGAATGAATGAAGATGAGCAGCAAGTGTAATTTGTTGTAGTCTTTTTTTTTTAAAAAAAAAATAATTTCTACCGATTTTTAAGCGCCTTGAAAAGTCAGTAAAAATAGTAAAATAATAATACATAAGTGAGGTTAAATTTACATACGAAACAAAGTTCTATCAAAAAATTTTTGAAAGCTGCTTTCTGAGTTCTTGACTTTTGATTTCTGACTCCTGATTTCAGACTTATGACTTCTGATTTCTGACTTCTGACTTCAGACTTGTCCAAATTGTCAAAATTGTCAAAATTGTCAAAATTGTCAAAATTGTCAAAATTGTCAAAATTGTCAAAATTGTCAAAATTGTCAAAGTTGTCAAAGTTGTCAAAATTGTCAAAATTGTCAAAATTGTCAAAATTGTCAAAATTGTCAAAATTGTCAAAATTGTCAAAATTGTCAAAATTGTCAAAATTGTCAAAATTGTCAAAATTGTCAAAATTGTCAAAATTGTCAAAATTGTCAAAATTGTCAAAACTGTCAAAATTGTCAAAATTGTCAAAATTGTCAAAATTGTCAAAATTGTCAAAATTGTCAAAATTGTCAAAATTGTCAAAACTGTCAAAATTGTCAAAATTGTCAAAATTGTCAAAATTGTCAAAAGTGTCAAAGTTGTCAAAATTGTCAAAACTGTCAAAATTGTCAAAATTGTCAAAATTGTCAAAATTTTCAAAATTGTCAAAATTGTCAAAATTGTCAAAATTGTCAAAATTGTCAAAATTGTCAAAATTGTCAAAATTGTCAAAATTGTCAAAATTGTCAAAATTGTCAAAATTGTCAAAATTGTCAAAATTGTCAAAATTGTCAAAATTGTCAAAATTGTCAAAATTGTCAAAATTGTCAAAATTGTCAAAATTGTCAAAATTGTCAAAATTGTCAAAATTGTCAAAATTGTCAAAATTGTCAAAATTGTCAAAATTGTCAAAATTGTCAAAATTGTCAAAATTGTCAAAATTGTCAAAATTGTCAAAATTGTCAAAATTGTCAAAATTGTCAAAATTGTCAAAATTGTCAAAATTGTCAAAATTGTCAAAATTGTCAAAATTGTCGAAATTGTCAAAATTGTCAAAATTGTCAAAACTGTCAAAATTGTCAAAATTGTCAAAATTGTCAAAATTGTCAAAATTGTCAAAGTTGTCAAAATTGTCAAAACTGTCAAAATTGTCAAAATTGTCAAAATTGTCAAAATTGTCAAAATTGTCAAAACTGTCAAAATTGTCAAAATTGTCAAAATTGTCAAAGTTGTCAAAATTGTCAAAACTGTCAAAATTGTCAAAATTGTCGAAATTGTCAAAATTGTCAAAATTGTCAAAATTGTCAAAATTGTCAAAATTGTCAAAATTGTCAAAATTGTCAAAATTGTCAAAATTGTCAAAATTGTCAAAATTGTCAAAATTGTCAAAATTGTCAAAATTGTCAAAATTGTCAAAATTGTCAAAATTGTCAAAATTGTCAAAATTGTCAAAATTGTCAAAATTGTCAAAATTGTCAAAATTGTCAAAATTGTCAAAATTGTCAAAATTGTCAAAATTGTCAAAATTGTCAAAATTGTCAAAATTGTCAAAATTGTCAAAATTGTCAAAATTGTCAAAATTGTCAAAATTGTCAAAATTGTCAAAATTGTCAAAATTGTCAAAATTGTCAAAATTGTCAAAATTGTCAAAATTGTCAAAATTGTCAAAATTGTCAAAATTGTCAAAATTGTCAAAATTGTCAAAATTGTCAAAATTGTCAAAATTGTCAAAATTGTCAAAATTGTCAAAATTGTCAAAATTGTCGAAATTGTCAAAATTGTCAAAATTGTCAAAACTGTCAAAATTGTCAAAATTGTCAAAATTGTCAAAATTGTCAAAATTGTCAAAGTTGTCAAAATTGTCAAAACTGTCAAAATTGTCAAAATTGTCAAAATTGTCAAAATTGTCAAAATTGTCAAAACTGTCAAAATTGTCAAAATTGTCAAAATTGTCAAAGTTGTCAAAATTGTCAAAACTGTCAAAATTGTCAAAATTGTCGAAATTGTCAAAATTGTCAAAATTGTCAAAATTGTCAAAATTGTCAAAATTGTCAAAATTGTCAAAATTGTCAAAATTGTCAAAATTGTCAAAATTGTCAAAATTGTCAAAATTGTCAAAATTGTCAAAATTGTCAAAATTGTCAAAATTGTCAAAATTGTCAAAATTGTCAAAATTGTCAAAATTGTCAAAATTGTCAAAATTGTCAAAATTGTCAAAATTGTCAAAATTGTCAAAATTGTCAAAATTGTCAAAATTGTCAAAATTGTCAAAATTGTCAAAATTGTCAAAATTGTCAAAATTGTCAAAATTGTCAAAATTGTCAAAATTGTCAAAATTGTCAAAATTGTCAAAATTGTCAAAATTGTCAAAATTGTCAAAATTGTCAAAATTGTCAAAATTGTCAAAATTGTCAAAATTGTCAAAATTGTCAAAATTGTCAAAATTGTCAAAATTGTCAAAATTGTCAAAATTGTCAAAATTGTCAAAATTGTCAAAAATGTCAAAATTGTCAAAATTGTCAAAATTGTCAAAATTGTCAAAATTGTCAAAATTGTCAAAATTGTCAAAATTGTCAAAATTGTCAAAATTGTCAAAATTATCAAAATTGTCCAAATTGTCAAAATTGTCAAAATTGTCAAAATTGTCAAAATTGTCAAAATTGTCAAAATTGTCAAAATTGTCAAAATTGTCAAAATTGTCAAAATTGTTAAAATTGTCAAAATTGTCAAAATTGTCAAAATTGTCAAAATTGTCAAAATTGTCAAAATTGTCAAAATTGTCAAAATTGTCAAAATTGTCAAAATTGTCAAAATTGTCAAAATATTCAAAATTGTCAAAATTGTCAAAATTGTCAAATTGTCAAAATTGTCAAAATTGTCAAAATTGTCAAAATTGTCAAAATTGTCAAAATTGTCAAAATTGTCAAAATTGTCAAAATTGTCAAAATTGTCAAAATTGTCAAAATTGTCAAAATTGCCAAAATTGTCAAAATTGTCAAAATTGTCAAAATTGTCAAAATTGTCAAAACAAAATTTACAAAAATGACAAAAAAACAGAAATTGATAAGAATTGACAAAAATCGACAAAAATCCACAAAAATCCACAAAAATCGACAAAAATCAACAAAAAATGAAGTAAATTGACAAAAGTTGACGAGAAACTGACTGAAATCTACAAAATCGACAGAGATTTAAAAAAATCGACATAAATAAACAAAAATCGATAAAAAAAACCGACAGAAATCGACAAAAATCGATGCAAATCGATCAAAATTGACAAAAATAGACAAAAAATGTTTAAAATCGACAAAAATTCGCAAAAATCGCAAAAAATCGACAAAAATTGAAGAAAAAAAAATGACAAAAATGACAAAAATGACAAAAATGACAAAAATGACAAAAATGACAAAAATGACAAAAATGACAAAAATGACAAAAATGACAAAAATGACAAAAATGACAAAAATGACAAAAATGACAAAAATGACAAAAATGACAAAAATGACAAAAATGACAAAAATGACAAAAATGACAAAAATGACAAAAATGACAAAAATGACAAAAATGACAAAAATGACAAAAATGACAAAAATGACAAAAATGACAAAAATGACAAAAATGACAAAAATGACAAAAATGACAAAAATGACAAAAATGACAAAAATGACAAAAATGACAAAAATGACAAAAATGACAAAAATGACAAAAATGACAAAAATGACAAAAATGACAAAAATGACAAAAATGACAAAAATGACAAAAATGACAAAAATGACAAAAATGACAAAAATGACAAAAATGACAAAAATGACAAAAATGCAAAAATGACAAAAATGACAAAAATGACAAAAATGACAAAAATGACAAAAATGACAAAAATGACAAAAATGACAAAAATGACAAAAATGACAAAAATGACAAAAATGACAAAAATGACAAAAATGACAAAAATGACAAAAATGACAAAAATGACAAAAATGACAAAAATGACAAAAATGACAAAAATGACAAAAATGACAAAAATGACAAAAACGACAAAAATGACAAAAATGACAAAAATGACAAAAATGACAAAAATGACAAAAATGACAAAAATGACAAAAATGACAAAAATGACAAAAATGACAAAAATGACAAAAATGACAAAAATGACAAAAATGACAAAAATGACAAAAATGACAAAAATGACAAAAATGACAAAAATGACAAAAATGACAAAAATGACAAAAATGACAAAAATGACAAAAATGACAAAAATGACAAAAATGACAAAAATGACAAAAATGACAAAAATGACAAAAATGACAAAAATGACAAAAATGACAAAAATGACAAAAATGACAAAAATGACAAAAATGACAAAAATGACAAAAATGACAAAAATGACAAAAATGACAAAAATGACAAAAATGACAAAAATGACAAAAATGACAAAAATGACAAAAATGACAAAAATGACAAAAATGACAAAAATGACAAAAATGACAAAAATGACAAAAATGACAAAAATGACAAAAATGACAAAAATGACAAAAATGACAAAAATGACAAAAATGACAAAAATGACAAAAATGACAAAAATGACAAAAATGACAAAAATGACAAAAATGACAAAAATGACAAAAATGACAAAAATGACAAAAATGACAAAAATGACAAAAATGACAAAAATGACAAAAATGATAAAAATGATTAAAATGTTAAAAATGACAAAAATGACCAAAATGAACAAAATGACAAAATTGAAAAAATGGCAAAAATGATAAAAATAACAAAAATGACAAAAATGGCAAAAACGACAAAAATGACAAAAATGACAAAATGACAAAAATGATAAAAATGATAAAAATGATAAAATCGAAAATAATGACAAAAATGACTTGACTTGTTTTGACAATACTAGACTAGACTTGACTAGACTTGACTAGACTTGACTAGACTTGACTAGACTTGACTAGACTTGACTAGACTTGACTAGACTTGACTAGACTTGACTAGACTTGACTAGACTTGACTAGACTTGACTAGACTTGACTAGACTTGACTAGACTTGACTAGACTTGACTAGACTTGACTAGACTTGACTAGACTTGACTAGACTTGACTAGACTTGACTAGACTTGACTAGACTTGACTAGACTTGACTAGACTTGACTAGACTTGACTAGACTTGACTAGACTTGACTAGACTTGAATAGATTTGACTTAGCTAAAGAAGTTAAAAACCAATGGCGACCGTAAGAACTCAAGTCAAGTTTAATGGCGACCGTTAAAAAATATATATATTCGATTAATATTTGAACCTTTTTCCATAAATGTTTTGATCCATGTTTTGTAGTTGAATATCTTCTAAATTTCAAGTTAAAATTTTGTTTTTCGAAAATTTGACATTATTCTATTTAAGAAATTGGCAGACCATCCACTCTGAATTATTCACACGACTCACCGAGGGCGACCTTCTGTCGGACAAGTGCGGCATCGACACTGTTCGAACGATCCAACACTTTTGAGAGGACCAAGCAAAAGTGGGTGAAGGTGAAAATTCGGGGATGCTTTGGGGGAAGTTGGGTTTTAGTATCCTCTTCGATGACTCTCACAGCTGACGCCTGTTGGAAGGACCCTGTCGAATGTTAAAGGGATTCGAGATAGGTTCCCGGAAGCGCCTGGAAGGTTTTGCTTCTATACTATTTCCGAAAGCGCAACAGCTTCAGCATTTTTTATTGTGTTGTGTATGTTCATTTTACTCCACCCCCAAACAAACTACACCTACTGCCAACGTTTTCCAACGTTCGCCATAACTGTTGTTGTTGCAAACTCATTAGGGAGACAACTTCGGAACCGTTTTTCGGATGCCAAACTTTTCCTTTGCTCGCTCCAGGTTCCGGTTTTCTACTACGTTGAAGGTTCCACGTCGCACGCGAAATAATGCACAAATACGCACCGGAAGTCTGACTGTTGTTTTGAGGCGGAAATTTGCTGCAGGTGTGATGAGGACGAGGTGCCGTTGATGGTGCATCGTTAAAAATTATTTTCGTTGGAGTAATTTAAAACTTTTGCTGACGAACCATTAATCAACGGGGAGCGAATTTCGCTCATAGTGTGTCGTTATTTTTTTTTTTTGCTATTCTAACTTTTACAGC
>NC_073693.1:51101459-51127029 GCF_029784155.1 Uranotaenia lowii
AATACGGACTTTTTTAGACACAGATTTTGCCCTAATTTTTGCTGATAGTAAATAGATTCTAAACACTTTCAAAATTATCAAAATCATTATAAATGTATCAAATATGATCCATAGTTGCCTGATTATACAAGAAATCTTGCCTGAAAACATTAGTATTTCACCGATCATTCATTAAACTTTTTTTCAAAATTGCCCTGATTTTTTATCCAAAACACCTGGCATTTCTGTGGACGCCTATAGAGTTGATTTTGGTCCAATATTTTTGGCATTTCTCACTCACATTAATTGGCGTTCCACTGGCGTGTACGGATGAGATCGGGAGAATTGACCTCCAAAAATTTCAGTGTAAAAATTGGGCAGTCAGCCAAAGTCGTTTTTTGGGTTAATTTTCCCAAAATTAAAAAGTTGTAACGGCCCGTAGTAGCCAAAGTGGTAATATACGTAGTATCTCCTATGCATAATTTGAACATGTATTATGTCAGTCTTAATGGGAGTGGATCTTCGTGTGCTGAAATTTGAAATTCCGATAAAATGGAAATTCCACCAATGAGGACTACGGAATAACTTTTCGTTATTTATGGAAAGATGTAAAATGGAGTTTTCTTGGAAACCAGAAAGAAAACGAGAAGCCCTTATCATTTTTATCTTGAAGTGATTCGATCGGATTTTGAGAAGCAAGCTGCAGATAAAGTAAATCTTAGGAAGGCGGTTATTACACTTACTGCCTTCGAGTATTTTCCCCCGTAAATTCGCCATAGTAATACGTGACGCACAAGTTTGAATCGAGCCTACGACGGTCTCGGGAGTTAACGGCCTGGCTATACGTTTTGGCATCCAATCCCAGCCGGAAAAGTTCTCTGGCGGTAGCTTGTGTGCAATTGAATGGATGATTTTATCGGTATGTTTGCATTTCAGTAACTTTGTGAACCTCTTTTCAAGCATTGTGTTTGGTCATTTAATGCTGCGGAGATCTACGGATATTACCACGGCGACTAAGTTCGTCGCCAAGATATTGAACGGAGAAGTACAGTCGCCAAAATTGATAAGAATCGACTTTAGCGCCCCATCGAGAACTTTACGGTCCTGAACCTACACAAACTTCCCTCATTTTGCCAACACCATTTTGTTTAGTCTTCATTGGAAACCCACCCCTGGGAAGA
The DNA here is from genome assembly GCF_029784155.1 of Uranotaenia lowii. Lineage (NCBI taxonomy): Eukaryota > Metazoa > Arthropoda > Insecta > Diptera > Culicidae > Uranotaenia > Uranotaenia lowii. The sequence goes on from NC_073693.1 coordinate 51,102,620, forward strand.
AAGTTCGGGTTTTAAGAGACTTCAGAACATCAACTTTTTGTTGTTGGCGCTTAAGTTCTGTTCAGTTTAACTAAGCAATTTTGCTAATAAATTTTCATTTTACTTTTGCACGAAGTGGGTTTCAGTCTTGATTAAAATCTGTGGCTGGTGGTTTCTGAGAGTTTTGTCGTCTTGTTTCAGCTTCGACTTCCGAAGGAAATCGAGACGGTACAAAGTGTTATTGAAAAGCCCTGAATTATGACTCGAATACTACTAGCGGCAAATAGGACAATGCGTCAACTCACGTTGACGTAATTCTATTTTGTGGTGACAGTTCACAGATCCTTAGATGCAGAAATACAGAAATTTGAAAAATCTTGAAGTAATCGAAGGAAGTTTGATTATTGAAAATTTTCAACATATTTCCAACATTTTTGAAGTAATCGAAGGATAGTTTGATAATTGAAATGTTTCAAAATTTTTCCAACATTTTTCTGGACTGATCCACTTTGCAATTAACATCTGTGGCAGCGATAGGGACCTTAGGCTAACAACCTACTGCACCCGATTTATTAAATTGTTACGAAAAATGAGACAAGAAAAAACCGAATTGGAAATTTGGCAACGACTTTTAACATGAAAACACGGAAGAATTGGAACTTGGAATGTTTTGACCCTTGCCCAGCCAGGTAAGCAGGCTCAACTTTCTAGAGAAGCTAGCCGCCTCAAGCTAGAGATATTGGGACTGAGCGAAGTCCGTTGGCCTTATACTGGAGAACACAAGACACAGTCCGGGCAAGTACTGCTTTACTCTGGCACACGAGAAGAACAGGCTACTTGGGAACGAAGAGTTGGTTTCCTATTAAGCCCGCACGCTTATGGGGCCCTCATAAGATGGTACCGATAAACGAAAGAATAATCGTAGCCAGATTCAGAACACGAGTTAGAAACCTTTATTTATTTATTTATTTATTTATTTAGTTAATTAATTCATCGAACAATAAATGTTTAAATGAATGATATAAATTACACTACACTCAAATAGAACGGAACAACCTGGACTGATACATGCGTCGAGTTAAACTACTAGTTGGTTCTCCAAATCGATGAAGGTGCTCCGTGTCCTGGAATATGCGCATCATAGCTGTTAATGGCTCATTGTATCCATAAGATGTTCTGTGAACTTGCCTCGATATCAACGAATAGGACCGTAAGGTTGTTGATGGGGCGCTAAAGTCGATAGTTCTTATCAAGTTTGGCGACTGTACTTCTCCGTTCAATATCTTGGCGACGAATGCGGCTTGTTGGATTTTTCGGCGGCGTTCAAGGGTATCTAATCCCAAAAGCTGACACCGGTCGGGATAAGTAGGAAGCTGTTCAGGATGACACCAAGGCAGGTGTCGTAAAGCGAATCGGACGAACCGCTTTTGCACGCGTTCAATTCGTAGAATCCAATGCAGCTGATATGGTGCCCAGACAATAGCAGCGTGTTCAATTATTGATCGGATAAGAGCGCAGTAGAGGGACTTCAAACACAACGGATCTGTGAATTCTCGCGCCACTCTACAGATAAAGCCTAATTGACGATTTGCTCTATTTATCACGGAGGATCGTTGGCTATTGAACGTTAGCTGCGAATCAAGGATAACTCCAAGTTCGTTAACTTCAGAAACTCTGTTTAGCAACTGATTGCCGATCTTATAATCGTAAATAATTGGTGTTTTTTTTGCGGTGGAAGGTTATAACAGAACATTTTGGAACACTAACGGATAGTTTGTTATATCTACACCATACACTAAAGTGATCTATCAAAATTTGAAGATCTGATTTGACAATCAGCAACGCATTCCACTGGCATGAATATTTTGAGATCATCCGCATATCCAATACAGGTTCCTTCATCTAAGCTGATCATAAGGTCATTGAAAAATAGAGCAAACAGCAACGGGCCTAAGTTGCTTCCTTGGGGCACGCCCGATCGGTTAGTAAAAGGAAACGATATGCTTTCACCAAACTTAATCCTTATAGAGCGTTCTTTTAGAAATGATCTCAGCCAATCAATCATGTTGCCATGCCCACCAAGCTTGGCTAGCTTTGCAAGTAAAACTCTATGATCGATTGTATCGAATGCAGCTTTCATGTCAGTATAGACAGCATCAACTTGCATTTTTCTCTCCATCTGTTTCAGGCAATACGATGTGTATTCCAACATATTGGTACACACCGATCTACCCGGCATGAACCCATGTTGTTCAACTGCAATGTACTGTGATGATGCTCATAATAAAGCCTAACTAACGATTATTTCGAAGAGCTTGGATCCTGCAGACAAATTAGTGATGCCTCTGTACTGTTTCACGTTACGTCGATCTCCATTTTTAAACACTGGAAACATAAACGATGATTTCCATATATCTGGAAATTTTCGTTGCTGGAAGGAGCAGTTAAAGATTCGGGCTAGAGGTGATGCTAAAGCTTCAATGCAGCGGCAATAGATAGCAGAAGGAATTCCGTCAGGTCCCGGTGCAAAAGAGCTCTTCAGTTTCCTCGCAGCTAATACGATATGTTCTTGATTGATAGTAAAAGTATTGAAATCGATTGCATCGACGGGAACATGATTAGTAGCTTCAGTGCACTCACGTTCAGAAGAAATGGTATCCGAGAAAACGGATCGAAAATGTTCCGCAAACAAATTACAACACGATTGTGGAGAGTCAGCTACAGCTTCCTGGTAAAATACTGATGATGGAGTTGAATTGGATTTTCGTTTAGAATTGACGAAGTTCCAAAATCTTCTAGAATTATTGCGTAAACCAGATTGTATGCGTAATACATGGAGCTTGTACAATGAGGTGTTCAATCTACAATAGGCTTTGCTGGCTATTTTATACTGTGCTTGTGAGTCTTCACTCCGGCTTTTACGAAGTCTACGTAAACAAGCATTTTTATCACGTCGCAGTTGCCGAAGAGTGGGTGTGCTCCAAGCGGGTGAAACAGGTGGTTTAAACCTAGGCACATGTAGATTTAACCAGCTGTTGATCATGCTGCAAAATAACTCAGTCATGTTGTCAACCGATGAGTTGTCGAAGAGTGCATCCCAGTCAATGACGCTCAAATATTGCGAAAGGAGATCAAAGGTCAGCTTTCGAAAATTTAGTGGCCTAATACAATGTGTCGGTAGGTTTGATGGAGCCTCGTTGATAACCGGAGCAGCGGGCAGATCGAAAACGATGGGAGGATGGTGCAAGTCGATCGATACTAATGAATCAGGGGCCCGATAAACGTCAATTTGCTCGTCACTGGAACCGAAAACCAAATCCAATATCCGTCCATTGTGATTCTTGGGCATATTGAATTGGGCCAAGCTCAGCGAGTTTGTGCCGTCAATCAATGATGCAGCAGCAGCACTTAGAGGTGTTACGTTAAGCAACTTGGCCCCAATGTCACCCCAATGTCACACCTTACAATGATCCAGTGTTATGCGCCAACTGACGTTGCCGATTTGCAGAAGAAAGAACAGTTTCACAGTCGTGTCCAGCGGCGCGAGGAGAAGGTCGGGTGTCGATACGACATCCGCCGGTTGGGCAATCCAGAGGTAAAAAGAGCATACGTTGAACAGCTTGGATCCCTAGCCTCGAAACTGCCGACAGACGGAACAGTCAAAGAACAGTGGTGTAGAATCAAGAATGCTTTGTGGACGAGACAAGAGAGCCTGGACAAACTCCTTAGCCGAAGATGGAGAAAGAGCTGCCGCAATTGGAGATATCGGATTACTTTATGATATTCCTTGACGCTTTAGTGGTGCAAGGACTAATGCAAGAATACCGCTGAAAGCCGAGCAGGTCAACTGTTGAAAGACCGAACAGATCAGCTCAAGCGTTGAATTGAGCAATTTGAACAACTCTTCCGAACTCGCTGCTCGAAGAACCAACAGTAAGTCGCATTAATGGCATCAATCCGAAAGCGCTGGCTGAAATAGATGCAGCAATCAACAACTTGAAGTCCAACAAAGCTCCTGGAATCGATTGCATTCCTGCTGAGATGCTCGAAGCCGACCCATCTTTGTCAGCACAAATGTTTTTTCGCTGACATTCGGGATACTGCAACATTCCTGGCTGACTTAATGCAGGGTATCCTCGTAAAGGTCCCAAAGAAAGGAGACCTGACCGAGTGCGGTAACTGGCGTGGCATAACTTTGATCTGTACAACTCTCAATGTACTCTGCAAAGTGATCCTGAACCGGATCCAGGAGAAATTCTACGCTGCACTCCGACGACAACAAGCTGGATTCCGATCCGGACGATCATATGTGGACCACATCACAAAGCTACGAATCATTCTGGAACAAACGAAAACATCTGGGCGGCCCTAAGGCGACGGAAGTCCCAGAGAAACTAGTCCATCTCATCGAAGCACAGTACGAGATATTTTCGTGCAAGGGGTTGCACGATGGTGTCTTGTCCGATTCAATCCCAGTGACTACTGGAGTGAGACAGGGGTGTATTTTATCACCGCCACTTTTTCTAATCGTAATGGATGAGATTCTGACTGGATCGATCAACTGTGCACCGAACCGAGGATTGCCGTGGAATCCTTCAACAATGGAGCAACTGAACGACCTTGACCTGGCAGGCGATATTGTTTTGTTCATCCAAACACAACCGGATATGCAGAGCAAACTCGAACACCTCACCGAAAGCTCCAAGGCAGCAGGTCTCAAAGTCAATGTCGGAAAGACCAAGTCGATGGAGATCAACACAGAAAATCCCTCCAGTTTCATGGTAGCTGGGCAACAGAAAGTGGAGTGCTTCCAGTATTTGGTAGCCAGATTATGCCTGATGGTGGTACCAAGAAAGGCATCGAAACCAGGAACAGAAAATCCTGATTTGCATTTGCGAGTCTCCGGAACACATGGCGCTCACGTCAGATATCTCTACGAACGAAAATTTGAATCTTTAACTCAAACGATAAATCCGTATTGCTGTTCCGGTGCGGAACTTGGTGCACATATGCGGTGACGACGCGAAAACTGCAAGTATTTGTAAACCGCTGCCTGCGGAATATCATCCGCGCTTGGTGGCCTGGCAACTGGATCTCAAATGAGGAACTACATCTTCGGTGGTTCGGTGTCATCAAAGGGCGCTATAAATCGAGATTCGGGAACGTAAGTGAAGAGAGGGATTGGGCACACGCTGCGAAAAGATGAGAACGTCATTTGCAGAGAGGCGCTTGAATGAAATCCATCGACATCGACATCGAAGAAGAGACTGACCCAGAAACTCGTATCGGCGAAGCCTAGCCGCCGAAATACGAACTACCGACGAGAGTCTTGACTGGGACCAAGTGAAGATACTTTCTCCGGATTGTTAACAGTGGAGGTCTTTTGCCACGGCCGTATGCACCGGAGGATTGGCGCGGGAACATTAGCTAACTAACTTTATCAACTTGACGAGCGTGTATTGCAAAAACGTGCGAGTAGATTTCCAAAACTAATAAACCACATTGAAGTTTGAACCAAGTGCAACAAATTGGTGTTGCCCAGCAAACATGAAATCGTATCAGAAATGATAATTTAAGTCGTTTACAATGGTGTTGCCAATCGAAATTCTAACTGCATAGTGAAAATATCTTATAAAATGTCGTATGAAGTCAGTTTGAATTGGCTAACAATCAGATGGGAAATGAGTAGTATTGACTAATGAGAGAACTGGAAAATATTATTGCTCGCAACGATTTGAAGGCTATGAGAGCAACATCTTGCGCTCTCTTGCATTCTTCCGCTAGGAACGAATAAGGTGTCGGATAGCGCTCAATCACTGTAGTTTTCGTCGCTTTAGAAGGAAATAAAATTTATGTATGTATATTTTCTCCACATTGGTAGTTTTTTCAACTTTTAGACGATCATTCTTTAATGTGTATGGAATGGATATGCTTCGTGCTACGCAGAAGGCAGTTGAAAATAATTTTTTCACGGAAACACGCGAAATACATCAATAATAAAGGCCCATTTATAGATTTCTCACTTTTTTTTTTTTTAATTTATTTGATCGTTAGGATTTTAACATCTAGAATAGATTTCTCACGTTATTATGATTCTTTTTCCATTTTTATTGTTTTTTTTTTTATTCGAAAAGATTTTTAATCTGTTTAGAGTGAATATTGTTGAAATTTTGATTCAATAATTAGTCTATTATTAAAGCTTTAAGAAAAACCGTATTCAAGGAATCGGCCGGAGGAGACCAAAGTTATTGATGAAAAACCGGTTTTTTTCATGTTCCTGCCGAACAAAATGTTTCAAAATCCCATACAAACTTTAGGCTCGTTGAGCGACCCCTTCCCGTTATCCGATCTGGCCAAAATTTGGCATGAGATCTTGTACTACACCTAGAATCAATTTAAACCTGCAGCGCATAAAATTTTGAAAAGTCGGGTCATTTGAGGCATTCTAAATACACCCTGTCCGGCGTTGCGGGTTTGGTGTTAAAGTCCACGTGTAAGCTTCGAAATAACGCCAACAATAATCGAAAGCCGACAGTTTCATCGAATCTGAGTGACTGGCTGGCTGGCTGGCTGACTGGCGTTTTCATTCTTCCCCGTCGTCGCCGTCATCGGACGTCTTGCGCTCGGGGGTGTCACGATGATTTATTCTCAATTTTCAGGTTTATCGTGCATGCGCAGCACATTCTTACTGGTTCTTGAGCCAGAGTGCCAAGATTTGCGTGTGGGTTATTAATGTTGGTAGATCCGCCAAGTGGCCGAGCTCGGTTGATTCCCGAGACCCCAGGACCCGAAATCCTGCTAGAAGCGGCTTCCTCTTGTTGCAAGGTTCCAAATGGTCAGGCGTGGTTCCCACACCATTTGTGCAATTTTGATAATGGTTGGCTGGCTGGCTGGCTGGCTGACCGAGAGGGACGCAGATTGGGGGAAGGCTTTCTTTGAGATTCAAGACCTCATTCCAGCATTCTGGGTACACCGTAGGATAAAACGGTTTGCGTGGCCTCGATGTCTGATTGCAGGACCAGGAGAAAAACGTCCTGTACGATCCCGGCTCGATATATCTACTTATGAAAACGCATCTAAGGGCTCGGATGATTAAGATAATTATCTGTCGGTCGGTCGGCCGATTTAGTTCCTGAAGGCGGCTGAGCTGAGGTCAGTTTGCTCCCTTAGATGTTAACACAGTCCTCGATGGGGATGATCATGTTGCCCGCAGTTGATTGCCAGCTCTCATCATAAGATTTCTTTTTTCTTATGATGCTTGGAAGAAATGCCGAAACAGGTGAGTGGATCCGTGGGAAAATTTTGCGAACGATTGGATGAAGTTGTTCGCGTTAAGTTCAATTAGATTGAAATTAATTTTATCTGATGGAATTTGATTATTGAACAAAATGTGCTGCAAAACTATTGAAAATAGAACTAAAGGAAAATCCCATGGTATTTTGTGAAAATATTGATGCAGAACTTCATCATAAGCCTTGATGATGGCGAACTTAAAAAAAATAACCACAACCAATATGCTGTTTGCAAAAGGAAACTTGCAATATTTCGTAACTTCTTTAAAAAAAATAAAATAGTTTTTCTTTTCGTTAACTTCTCTGTAATCTAACTTTTCTTTCTGGTGGACTCATATTTTTCAATAAAATCACATACAATCAACAGAATTTCCGTAATTCCCCAGAAGAACAACTTCCTATTTGGATATTGTCTATTACATCTAGTTTTGGTGACATGTCGTTTTAAAAATCGCAACTTATCGTTAAATGATAAGTAATGAAAAAAATAAGTCTTCCTCTACAACAAAAATTGATTTTCAATCAGTTTTATACGTTCAAAGCAAAGAAGTTTCGAAGATTTTTATAGATATTCTGGCTTAGACCAATAACGCAATTGAAACTAAACTTTCACAATTCAGATAAATTCATTGGGAAAATTCATAATAGATTTTGGCATCACTGAATGACGCTACTAAGCTATGAATCTTATTACTTCCCTCAAGATCACAAAACGATTTGACTGATGCTTTCGAAAATAGCAAAGCTTTCGTAATGATTGAATTTCTTGAAATTTTTGTTATTTAAAAATAAAATCTTAAAATTGAAAAAAATACAAAAAATAAAAAAGTTAAAAAACATACCAAAAATACAAAAATTACCAAAATTACAGGAATTACAAATATTACAGAAAATACAAAAATTACAAAAATAAAAAACATTACAAAAATAACAAAAACTACAATAAATAACAAAAAATAACAAAAATCACAAAAATTACAAGAATTGCAAAAATTACAAAAATTACAAAAATTACAAAAATTACAAAAATTACAAAAATTACAAAAATTACAAAAATTACAAAAATTACAAAAATTACAAAAATTACAAAAATTACAAAAATTACAAAAATTACAAAAATTACAAAAATTACAAAAATTACAAAAATTACAAAAATTACAAAAATTACAAAAATTACAAAAATTACAAAAATTACAAAAATTACAAAAATTACAAAAATTACAAAAATTACAAAAATTACAAAAATTACAAAAATTACAAAAATTACAAAAATTACAAAAATTACAAAAATTACAAATATTACAAAAATTACAAAAATAACAAAAATTACAAAAATTGCAAAAATTATAAAAATAACAAAATTTACAAAAATAACAAAATTTACAAAATTTACAAAAATTACAAAAATTACAAAAATTACAAAAATTACAAAAATTACAAAAATTACAAAAATTACAAAAATTACAAAAATTACAAAAATTACAAAAATTACAAAAATTACAAAAATTACAAAAATTACAAAAATTACAAAAATTACAAAAATTACAAAAATTACAAAAATTACAAAAATTACAAAAATTACAAAAATTACAAAAATTACAAAAATTACAAAAATTACAAAAATTACAAAAATTACAAAAATTACAAAAATTAGGTACAAAAATTACAAAAATTACAAAAATTACAAAAAATACAAAAATTACAAAAATTACAAAAATTACAAAAATTACAAAAATTACAAAAATTACAAAAATTACAAAAATTACAAAAATTACAAAAATTACAAAAATTACAAAAATTACAAAAATTACAAAAATTACAAAAATTACAAAAATTACAAAAATTACAAATATTACAAAAATTACAAAAATTACAAAAATTACAAAAATTACAAAAATTACAAAAATTACAAAAATTACAAAAATTACAAAAATTACAAAAATTACAAAAATTACAAAAATTACAAAAATTACAAAAATTACAAAAATTATAAAAATTACAAAAATTACAAAAAATAACAAAAATTACAAAAATTACAAAAATTACAAAAATTAAAAAAATTACAAAAATTACAAAAATTACAAAAATTACAAAAATTACAAAAATTACAAAAATTACAAAAATTACAAAAAGTACAAAAATTACAAAAATTACAAAAATTACAAAAATTAGGTATAAAAATTACAAAAATTACAAAAATTACAAAAATTACAAAAATTACAAAAATTACAAAATTACAAAAATTACAAAAATTACAAAAATTACAAAAATTACAAAAATTACAAAAATTACAAAAATTACAAAAATTACAAAAATTACAAAAATTACAAAAATTACAAAAATTACAAAAATTACAAAAATTACAAAAATTACAAAAATTACAAAAATTACAAAAATTACAAAAATTACAAAAATTACAAAAATTACAAAAATTACAAAAATTACAAAAATTACAAAAATTACAAATATTACAAAATTACAAAAATTACAATTTATGTAATTTACAATTTTTGAAATTTTTGTAATTTTTGTAATTTTTGTAATTTTTGTAATTTTTGTAATTTTTGTAATTTTTGAAATTTTTGTAATTTTTTTAATTTTTGTAATTTTTGTAATTTTTGTAATTTTTGTAATTTTTGTAATTTTTGTAATTTTTGTAATTTTTGTAATTTTTGTAATTTTTGTAATTTTTGTAATTTTTGTAATTTTTGTAATTTTTGTAATTTTTGTAATTTTTGTAATTTTTGTAATTTTTGTAATTTTTGTAATTTTTGTAATTTTTGTAATTTTTGTAATTTTTGTAATTTTTGTAATTTTTGTAATTTTTGTAATTTTTGTAATTTTTGTAATTTTTGTAATTTTTGTAATTTTTGTAATTTTTGTAATTTTTGTAATTTTTGTAATTTTTGTAATTTTTGTAATTTTTGTAATTTTTGTAATTTTGTAATTTTTGTAATTTTTGTAATTTTTGTAATTTTTGTAATTTTTGTAATTTTTGTAATTTTTGTAATTCTTGTAATTTTTGTAATTTTTGTAATTTTTGTAATTTTTGTAATTTTTGTAATTTTTGTAATTTTTGTAATTTTTGTAATTTTTGTAATTTTTGTAATTTTTGTAATTTTTGTAATTTTTGTAATTTTTGTAATTTTTGTAATTCTTGTAATTTTTGTAATTTTTGTAATTTTTGTAATTTTTGTAATTTTTGTAATTTTTGTAATTTTTGTAATTTTTGTAATTTTTGTAATCTTTGTAATTTTTGTAATCTTTGTAATTTTTGTAATTTTTGTAATTTTTGTAATTTTTGTAATTTTTGTAATTTTTGTAATTTTTGTAATTTTTGTAATTTTTGTAATTTTTGTAATTTTTGTAATTTTTGTAATTTTTGTAATTTTTGTAATTTTTGTAATTTTTGTAATTTTTGTAATTTTTGTAATTTTTGTAATTTTTGTAATTTTTGTAATTTTTGTAATTTTTGTAATTTTTGTAATTTTTGTAATTTTTGTAATTTTTGTAATTTTTGTAATTTTTGTAATTTTTGTAATTTTTGTAATTGTTGTAATTTTTGTAATTTTTGTAATTTTTGTTATTTGTGTAATTTTTGTAATTTTTGTAATTTTTGTAATTTTTGTAATTTTTGTAATTTTTGTAATTTTTGTAATTTTTGTAATTTTTGTAATTTTTGTAATTTTTGTAATTTTTGTAATTTTTGTAATTTTTGTAATTTTTGTAATTTTTGTAATTTTTGTAATTTTTGTAATTTTTGTAATTTTTGTAATTTTTGTAATTTTTGTAATTTTTGTAATTTTTGTAATTTTTGTAATTTTTGTAATTTTTGTAATTTTTGTAATTTTTGTAATTTTTGTAATTTTTGTAATTTTTGTAATTTTTGTAATTTTTGTAATTTTTGTAATTTTTGTAATTTTTGTAATTTTTGTAATTTTTGTAATTTTTGTAATTTTTGTAATTTTTGTAATTTTTGTAATTTTTGTAATTTTTGTAATTTTTGTAATTTTTGTAATTTTTGTAATTTTTGGATTTTTGTAATTTTTGTAATTTTTGTAATTTTTGTTATTTTTGTAATTTTTGTAATTTTTGTAATTTTTGTAATTTTTGTAATTTTTGTATTTTTTGTAATTTTTGTAATTTTTGTAATATTTTTAATTTTTGTAATTTATTTAATTTTTGTATTTTTTGTAATTTTTGTAATTTTTGTAATTTTTGTAATTTTTGTAATTTTTGTAGTTTTTGTAATTTTTGTAATTTTTGTAATTTTTGTATTTTTTGTAATTTTTGAAATTTTTGTAATTTTAGTAATTTTAGTAATTTTAGTAATTTTTGTAATTTTTGTAATTTTTGAAATTTTTGTAATTTTTGTAATTTTTGTAATTTTTGTAATTTTTGTAATTTTTGTAATTTTTGTAATTTTTGTAATTTTTGTAATTTTTGTAATTTTTGTAATTTTTGTAATTTTTGTAATTTTTGTAATTTTTGTAATTTTTGTAATTTTTGTAATTTTTGTAATTTTTGTAATTTTTGTAATTTTTGTAATTTTTGTAATTTTTGTAATTTTTGTAATTTTTGTAATTTTTGTAATTTTTGTAATTTTTGTAATTTTTGTAATTTTTGTAATTTTTGTAATTTTTGTAATTTTTGTAATTTTTGTAATTTGTGTAATTTTTGTAATTTTTGTAATTTTTGTAATTTTTGTAATTTTTGTAATTTTTGTAGTTTTTATAATTTTTGTAATTTTTGTAATTTTTGTAATTTTTGTAATTTTTGTAATTTTTGCAATTTTTGTAATTTTTGTAATTTTTGTAATTTTTGTAATTTTTGTAATTTTTGTAATTTTTGTAATTTTTGTAATTTTTGTAATTTTTGTAATTTTTGTAATTTTTGTAATTTTTGTAATTTTTGTAATTTTTGTAATTTTTGTAATTTTTGTAATTTTTGTAATTTTTGTAATTTTTGTAATTTTTGTAATTTTTGTAATTTTTGTAATTTTTGTAATTTTTGTAATTTTTGTAATTTTTGTAATTTTTGTAATTTTTGTAATTTTTGTAATTTTTGTAATTTTTGTAATTTTTGTAATTTTTGTAATTTTTGTAATTTTTGTAATTTTTGTAATTTTTGTAATTTTTGTAATTTTTGTAATTTTTGTAATTTTTGTAATTTTTGTAATTTTTGTAATTTGTGTAATTTTTGTAATTTTTGTAATTTTTGTAATTTTTGTAATTTTTGTAGTTTTTATTATTTTTGTAATTTTTATAATTTTTGTAATTTTTGTAATTTTTGTAATTTTTGTAATTTTTGTAATTTTTGTAATTTTTGTAATTTTTGTAATTTTTGTAATTTTTGTAATTTTTGTAATTTTTGTAATTTTTGTAATTTTTGTAATTTTTGTAATTTTTGTAATTTTTGTAATTTTTGCAATTTTTGCAATTTTTGTAATTTTTGTAATTTTTGTAATTTTTGTACTTTTTGTAATTTTTGTAATTTTTGTAATTTTTGTAATTTTTGTAATTTTTGTAATTTTTGTAATTTTTGTAATTTTTGTAATTTTTGTAATTTTTGTAATTTTTGTAATTTTTGTAATTTTTGTTATTTTTGTAATTTTTGTAATTTTTGTAATTTTTTTAATTTTTGTATTTTTTGTATTTTTTGTAATATTTGTACTTTTTGTAATTTTTGTAATTTTTGTAATTTTTGTAATTTTTGTTATTTTTGTAGTTTTTGTAATTTTTGTAATTTTTGTAATTTTTGTAATTTTTGTAATTTTTGTGATTTTTGTATTTTTTGTAATTTTTGTAATTTTTGTAATTTTTGTAATTTTTGTAAATTTTGTAATTTTTGTAATTTTTGTAATTTTTGTAATTTTTGTAATTTTTGTATTTTTTGTATTTTTTTTAATTTTTGTACTTTTTGTAATTTTTGTTATTTTTGTAATTTTTGTAATTTTGGTAATTTTTGTAATTTTTGGTAATTTTTGTAATTTTTGTAATTTTTGTAATTTTTGTAATTTTTGTAATTTTTGTAATTTTTGTAATTTTTTTAATTTTTGTATTTTTTGTATTTTTTGTAATATTTGTACTTTTTGTAATTTTTGTAATTTTTGTAATTTTTGTAATTTTTGTAATTTTTGTAATTTTTGTAATTTTTGTAATTTTTGTAATTTTTGTAATTTTTGTAATTTTTGTAATTTTTGTAATTTTTGTAATTTTTGTAATTTTTGTAATTTGTGTAATTTTTGTAATTTTTGTAATTTTTGTAATTTTTGTAATTTTTGTAATTTTTGTAGTTTTTATAATTTTTGTAATTTTTGTAATTTTTGTAATTTTTGTAATTTTTGCAATTTTTGTAATTTTTGTAATTTTTGTAATTTTTGTAATTTTTGTAATTTTTGTAATTTTTGTAATTTTTGTAATTTTTGTAATTTTTGTAATTTTTGTAATTTTTGTAATTTTTGTAATTTTTGTAATTTTTGTAATTTTTGTAATTTTTGTAATTTTTGTAATTTTTGTAATTTTTGTAATTTTTGTAATTTTTGTAATTTTTGTAATTTTTGTAATTTTTGTAATTTTTGTAATTTTTGTAATTTTTGTAATTTTTGTAATTTTTGTAATTTTTGTAATTTTTGTAATTTTTGTAATTTTTGTAATTTTTGTAATTTGTGTAATTTTTGTAATTTTTGTAATTTTTGTAATTTTTGTAATTTTTGTAGTTTTTATTATTTTTGTAATTTTTATAATTTTTGTAATTTTTGTAATTTTTGTAATTTTTGCAATTTTTGTAATTTTTGTAATTTTTGTAATTTTTGTAATTTTTGTAATTTTTGTAATTTTTGTAATTTTTGTAATTTTTGTAATTTTTGTAATTTTTGTAATTTTTGTAATTTTTGTAATTTTTGTAATTTTTGTAATTTTTGTAATTTTTGTAATTTTTGTAATTTTTGTAATTTTTGTAATTTTTGTAATTTTTGTAATTTTTGTAATTTTTGTAATTTTTGTAATTTTTGTAATTTTTGTAATTTTTGTAATTTTTGTAATTTTTGTAATTTTTGTAATTTTTGTAATTTTTGTAATTTTTGTAATTTTTGTAATTTTTGTAATTTTTGTAATTTTTGCAATTTTTGCAATTTTTGTAATTTTTGTAATTTTTGTAATTTTTGTACTTTTTGTAATTTTTGTAATTTTTGTAATTTTTGTAATTTTTGTAATTTTTGTAATTTTTGTAATTTTTGTAATTTTTGTAATTTTTGTAATTTTTGTAATTTTTGTAATTTTTGTAATTTTTGTTATTTTTGTAATTTTTGTAATTTTTGTAATTTTTTTAATTTTTGTATTTTTTGTAATTTTTGTAATATTTGTACTTTTTGTAATTTTTGTAATTTTTGTATTTTTTGTAATTTTTGTAATTTTTGTAATTTTTGTAGTTTTTGTAATTTTTGTAATTTTTGTAATTTTTGTAATTTTTGTAATTTTTGTAATTTTTGTGATTTTTGTATTTTTTGTAATTTTTGTAATTTTTGTAATTTTTGTAAATTTTGTAATTTTTGTAATTTTTGTAATTTTTGTAATTTTTGTAATTTTTGTATTTTTTGTATTTTTTTTAATTTTTGTACTTTTTGTAATTTTTGTAATTTTTGTAATTTTTGTAATTTTGGTAATTTTTGTAATTTTTGGTAATTTTTGTAATTTTTGTAATTTTTGTAATTTTTGTAATTTTTGTAATTTTTGTAATTTTTGTAATTTTTGTAATTTTTGTAATTTTTGTGATTTTTGTGATTTTTGTAATTTTTGTAATTTTTGTAATTTTTGTAATTTTTGTAATTTTTGTAATTTTTGTAATTTTTGTAATTTTTGTAATTTTTGTAATTTTTGTAATTTTTGTAATTTTTGTAATTTTTGTAATTTTTGTAATTTTTGTAATTTTTGTAATTTTTGTAATTTTTGTAATTTTTGTAATTTTTGTAATTTTTGTAATTTTTGTAATTTTTGTAATTTTTGTAATTTTTGTAATTTTTGTAATTTTTGTAATTTTTGTAATTTTTGTAATTTTTGTAATTTTTGTAATTTTTGTAATTTTTGTAATTTTTGTAATTTTTGTAATTTTTGTAATTTTTGTAATTTTTGTAATTTTTGTAAGTTTTGTAATTATTGTAATTTTTGTAATTTTTGTAATTTTTGTAATTTTCGTAATTTTTTTAATTTTTATATTTTTTTGTTTTTATTGAAATTTTAGGAAATTTTGTAATTTTTATAGTTCTGTTACATTCGTTTTGTTATTTTTGTAGTTTGGGTAATTTTTGTATTTTTTTTAATTTTTAATTTTTTGAAATTTGAAGAATTTTTAGAGTTCTTGAAATTTTATTTATTTCTGTAATTTTTGTTATTTATATAATTTTTGTTTGTATTTTAATTTTTCTTATTTTTATCATTCATGTGATAAGTGTTTAAAATTATAGTTTTATTTTTTTATTTTTTTTTGAAGGTTTTTAATTAGATTTTTTTTAGTTTTTTTATTGATATTTATTTTGTCATTTCAATGTTAATATTTTTTATTCACAAACATTAATTTTTATGAATTTTCCAGTCTGAGTATCAGAAAACAGTTCATGTTGGTCATGTTGTCAGTACTGAAATTGTCTTAACTGTTAGAAAAAATCGTTGAAGAAATAGTTGTTGTTCAAAATCATTCATCGCAGATGCATATTGATGGCATTCATTCCACATTTCGGCAGTATGTCAATCGTCCTATTTGGATTGCATCACATTGACAAACACAAAAAAACATCGATTAGCCCAAATCATATTTCGTTCCAATGTTTGGAAATGCACATATTTTCCATATGGTGCCAGTCAGCTCTTTCCGCAAAACTATTTATCGACAAAAAGAATCCCGCCCAAATGGATACACGTATGAATTTGGAAGAAAAAACATCCAAAGCTTGTTTATTCTATAAAAAAATGAACGAAAACAACAAAAATCCCAAAACTTCTCCAAAGATAAAAAAAAGGGCACTTTTCCAAACAACACTCTCTTCAAACTCGACAAAGCCAAACTATCAATAACAGCTGGTTCACACTTGGTTTTCATTTGCGTTTTCTGAAAAACCGCATCGAAACATCTCTGTCGAGCTGTTTTTTTTTTGTTAGTTTGCCCTTCGCCTATCCAAATTTGGAAACCTTCTAGGACCAAAAAATATGCCAAATGTCTTGTTGCTGCTGCACTCGTTCGTAGCCTTTTCGCCACATTTGGCACTTTTCGGTTTGACTTTTTGCCTCCCGAATGGAACACAGCTCTGTTGTCCTTTCCTTTTATGTTTCGGTCGTTCTATCTGGAAATGCCTGAGCTGCTGCAGTTTTGTCGTCCCAGCACATGTGTGCAAACTTCCTTCCGAGATCCCCGGCGAATAAAGATGAGGACCATCCTGACCATCGTTGCTCCTGCTGCTTTCGGAATTCACGCGAGAAACAGGCCAATCGCCACGGGGTCTTGCTGGAATTGATGCGCTTTCGTCTAGCTGCAGATGGACTAGAGAGTGTCGAAGTTTGCTGGCCCAATGCAAATATTTTTAGCTAATATTTTTTTAAATTTCAATTGAAATGTTGTGATTCAAATAACGCCATTATGGAGATTCATGCCAGAACTTTAACAAATTAGAGATATAGGAAAACAAAATTAATAAAAGTACATATGTTCACAATTAGATCAACATTTTTATGTTTTCTCACATTCATTTGTTTGTTAAGCGTGTACAATATGGTTTCTTTCTATTCGGATGAAATTTGTTGTTTGATCACATGTTCGGTGAAGGACATCGTTCGTACATCCTGACAAATACGCGATCAATTTCCATGACTACAAATCATTACTACTTTGTTTTTGTTTTTCCAAATTTGTAAACATTTAGAATCCGCATTGAGAACAAATTTATTTGGAGACACGTGCGACCAAATTATTTACATTAAAGAAACACAAATTAACATAATGTACTCACAGATGTGCTTGTGCAGATGACACTTTTTTAACTGAATAGTTTCTTACATCTTACCACATTGTCAAACAACTGCGATTGTACTTTTCGTGATCCATTTAGTGTAATGGACGTATGGTGGACCAGCTTGCAAATATTTTCCAATTTTTCTCTAATAATGAAACATTAGGACAAATATAGTTTAAGCTCCTTTTCATGATCATATCCCACAGTCTAAATAAATATTTTGACAAGGGAGAGAAAATTGAAAATAAAATTTTATTTTTTTTTCAATCCTAAATTAGAAGAAAAAAAAAGTTTTAGGAATTCCATTTTGATATTGATATTTATTTCTTGATAAATAAACACTACTGCCGTGATATGACGAAGTGACGCATATCCATTTTTTCGATTTTGACTTTTTGATGCCAGCTTTCAAATGCTTTCAATAAATCTAAAAAATATCAACCAGTTTTTGAGAAAATCGAGAAAAACGAATCGCCAAAAGTGCGATTTATACGCCGAAGTGACGCATATCCATGCGCTTTTGAAAGTGATACAGAACAATTCCAATAACCCGTATTATTTTCAAGCGACGTTCCTCAGTTTTGAAAAAAAAAAATCATTTTTGTACATGACGATCTGTTTGAAATAAAATAGAAAAATCTGAAGAATGTTCAGTTTAAAATTATGTACTCCAGATTTTTGTTTCTTTTAGAGCTGCTTATAAACATTAAACTTCGATGTCTGTAATGAGATTTCGGATTCCTTACCCAGTTTATTATTCTTGAATTCCAGTTTTTCATCATTGACACAAAATCATGATTTGAATCTTAGTTTTGCATTTAAAACTTAAATTAGTTGCATTTTCATTATTCAAATAAAACTTATCAATTTGGAATATAAAAGATATTTGGATTTTAAACTTTTATTTCTAACTCTTATGAATCGAAACTTCAAGAACTTTCATTATGGTGATCCAGAATTGAAGCGGTGTCATTATTCGCAATTTTTATTCTAACTCACAAGTTGAATTTCGAACAAATAACTGAAGAGTGAATCATATTGAAATCTAGAAATTCATAATCCAAATAAGAGATTTCCGTTTAAGGGTTCTGAGACAAATTACGCATTTTGGCTGATTCTCAATATCTAGAAATTGTTATCTGGAATTTGGTTTAAAAATCGTTTTCAAATTCGATATTCAGATTTGAACTAAGGTTCAAGAGGTGAGGTTCTGACTCGGAATAAAAAATTAAAAACTCAGATTCAGATTCAACTTGAAGATAAGTTTTATAATCAAAATTGAAATACCAAGTTGAGAATTTTATTTAAGATTCAAATAGCATGAGTTTGTTGTTTCTTAATTTTGATTCAGGATTCAAAATTAAATTTATTTTCATTCAAAGTCAGTTTTGATCCACAAACCGAAAGAAATTTAAAATAAAAAATAAAGTTGAAATTCATTTTTAAAATTAAGTTCATTGAAAAATCTAGATATCAATAAACAAAAATATTCACAAGATTCTAATTATGGAATAAATTATTAATTAAAAATTTTTGTTGGTGAAAGAACTTGTGTGTACTTTATCTTTAAGTGAAAATTCAGCTGAAAATATATTTTATGGTTTTCATGAGAATAAAAAAGTTTCATACTAAAATCCGAAATTTAAATCGAGTTTTCAAGTGTAGAAAGTAAATCTTTATTGAACCGCAAAATGTTTATTTTTGTGGTTAGAGAAATTAGCTCATAACTTGCTTTATTAAAATTTATTATAATACCTATAAGTAAATGAAAAAGTTTTCTTCTAAATGATACCTTCAAATCCCTCGTTTATTTTTTAAAACTTCATTAAAAAAATGGCAACTTCTAGGACTATTAAAGTTAGGCTTTTAAATAAATAATCAACTTTTAATGTAAACTTACTCAAACCTGAATAAAAATTTTGCACCTTTTAATGTTCAATTATATATTATGTATGCAGAAATGATGTAGAAAAAAAATTACTAGCCATTTTAACTGAAGAACGAAATTTGTTCCGGTTACACGACAATACTATGGATAAACGTCACTCCGACGGAGAATCGTCTAATCAAAACAAACGTTTATACGCCGAACTGACGCATATCCATTTGAATCAATGGTACGTATTTTACGCAAAGTGAAGAATTTTGTTTCAAAAGGCTGCATTTGTCATCAGTCTTTGCACAAATTCTACAGATCACATTTTATGAAAGGTCCCAGATTAACGAATAAAGAGGGAAAAGAGAAAACCGTTTTTATTCGCTTAAAACTAAAATGGTTTATGCGTCACTTCGACGTAACACGGCAGGACAAGGGAACAACATTTTTGGTGACGATATTCTATTAACAGTTTTTGAAAGATCCTGAACCCGAATCATTTCTCAGATTTTGTCCATCAGCTCTTGTTTTGATAATATGACGTGAGAAAATTTTCATAATGATCGATTTTGAGTACTATCAATCATTGATATCTGATGAACCAACAAAATTAAATGAAAAATAAATACTGATTTTTAATCTATCTATAATTTTCCATTTAATCAAGGATTCAGATTAAGACTATGTATTTAAGTTTCAAGGAATCAACGCTTTGAAAATAAAAAAAAAACAATTTTTAGACATTAAAATAGACAATTTGCCAGATTTGCCAAGAAGTACACAAATTGAGACAATGAATTCCTACCTTTTTTCAGAAGTTATCTCGAAAACCAGAGCTGCTAGAAAAAAAACTAATTGCATAATTGGAATCAGCGCCCACTTCACTAAATAACGAAAAATAAGTACTGCAGAAATGCTGGATGGTCGCCTGGATTGGTTCCTAATTTTTCGATCTTCAGAAAAAGATAGATCTCCAAAATCGATTCAGATGGACGGTCGTAGGATCGATCCACCTTTAAAATTGAAGCTTGAGGATCGATCTCTGATATACCGATCTTATTCATTTTCAACAAAAAAAAGATGAACTTTTTGTTATAAACAGGAGGAAAAAAAACCAAAGTTCAAAGATGTAGGAACCTGTTATCTTAGGTAAAAATAAACGCTTCTATTAAGGTACTCAATTCATGGCCGTAGGAACGGGGCGAGGGGGGGGGGGTCCCCCCCCCATAAGAATCCAGAACAGCAAGCGAGATATTCTACTCTACACTCAAAATTTCAAATTCAGAACCAAATTATGATAATTGAGTAAGGTTAATCAAGAGTAAAAATCTAGACTAAAAACTAATGCCAAAACCTGAAAAACCCAACCTCAAGCCCAAGCTTGGTCATCGAAATTCAGGTCTGAATATTACATTTCGAATTAAATTAGACCCATTGCGGAGGTTCTGATTCCATACATCCCATAATCAAAATTGTTTTACTAATTTCGTATTTAGGATTCTGTATCCTGTTTAGGATTCTTGATCAGTTCGAATAATCATAAGAAATTTGAAATGAAAAGCTGCTTTGAAATCCTGGTTAAAATTTGGTTTTGTATTTCATATCAAATTTTAATCCCGTTTTTCGAGATCATATGAATTTTCATTATTGTGATAATAGTTTTCCGATTTTTTTTATATTCAAATTAGAATTTAATTAGAATCTTACAAAAAATTAAAGCTTTGAAATGGCAATCCAAAATTGAAAAGTAAGATTCAGATCGTTGAAAATGTTTATTTCAATTCTGATTCACAATACAGGTCAAAAATAAATAATTTAAATAGTGAATTTAGATTAAATCTGAAATACACAAATTAAATAATAGATTCATTAATGAGGGCACTATAACTTGGCTCATTAAATTCTGATCTTGAATAAGATTCCCAAAAATTTGTTTTTACATTTCAGAAATCGTGTGGAAATTTGGATACAATTTTAAAGCGCATTTTGAATTTCGCTTACTAACAGTATGCTACACTTCGAAGTATAACTCAAATGGACTGAATTTGAGTGCAAAACTTTATTCGATAAAATTTAACACAACATTTGTCGATACTTGAAAATGCTAAATTTTAAAAATTTAGTCCAGGGGCTTCTGAGATAAAGAATGCAAACTTCGGTGATTCTCGTCATATATTTCTTCGCGGTCTTTAATGTTTTAAGATTGCTTATCAATTCAATTTCCGGATTCCAATTATTTAAACAAAATTAGTTTGTGAACACAATTCAGCTGAAAATTACAAATAAAAGGTAAAATTTGAGCTCTTTGTTTTATCCGCAAAAAAAGCAAATTTTATTTAAAAAAAATTATCCAAAAGATTTTTCATTATGGAATTGATTCTTTATGAGAAAAATTTACTTTTCAATCAAAAACCTTCACTTAAAAAATCTGCACAAAATTCTATATTTTCCCAGTGTATTGTCATTATTAACACATTAAGGACATCAGTATTTGGCATTTAATGTTTCAGAAACCAATAGACAAAATTCTGCAAATTTAATAAAGATTTTTGAGTTACGGGAAGTGTTGTGTTACATTTTGTAGAATGAGGTTTCATTATTATATTCATAACATTTGAATTATGCTTTCTAATGGAGCATACTAGCAGCTAGCGAAAAAACAAAATATTTCGTATTTGGTTCGCTATGTGTTATTAGTGCAGTTTATTTTAAGCCAAATTTCATACTATTATCATGAATTTGGTTCAAATTTGCAATTTGCCCAAATCAACTAAGTTTGATCTATCAGACTCTTTAAAAAATTCAAAGATTTCAACTATCAATTAACTCAAATTTAGCTACCATTTGAGGTTTGGGACCAATTTTCTAAAGTTACGGTTTGATACGACAACTTTTAATATCGAAGTACTTAAAAATGAATAATAATATAGTAACAAACATAATTTGTTTTAATTTTTTTTTCTATTCGTGCATTGTTGTGCAAAAAATCGTAGGTAAAAATCAGTCACCAAAACCCCCCCGCCTCCTCATGAGTCGGTTCTTACACCGGCCTGACAAAATATATTGAAAAATTCCAGACAAAAATTCCAAAAAAAGGTCAATTTAATTTTAATTATCAAAATCAACTAAGTGCCCTACATATAGGACTCTTTGACATTGAATCGGTAATTAAATTTGGATCTAAATAACCCGGTTCAACGGGAAAAAGATTCAAAGAACGAATCTAATCATTTCTTTTTCATGCCAAAGGATCGAATCAAAAAAATCTAAAACCTGAGTTGACAACAATTCTCTAGCTATTACTTTATGAATTTCGTAATTCAGTAATGCTAAAAATTAAATAAGAAAATATTAAAAAATAAAGAATGATTCGAAAAATTCAGGAAGGAATAAAAAGGAGGAGAAATAAGAAATCAGCTCAGATCGAATGAGTATAAAACTAATAAATGATACGTCGGAGAACAGTCATTTTTTTGGATTAAATGTTGATTATGGAACATTCTTTGTGGAGGATAAAAGCTTTGTTTGCACATGTCAGCAATTGCTCTGATGTACCTTACATATATTTTGAGTCAATCAAATCAAACAATTAAAAAAAAAGTTGCTTATTAGGTTTTTCGTAGAGATTAGAAATTAATTTTAGTGCAAATGTTGTGAATGATTTTGGCATCATGAATTAAAAAAAATCCGTTAGATTTTATCTCTCACCTCTAGTTTTGGTGTAATGGCTCGTCTAACTTTAAAATTTTTTTTTTACTAAGTTGCAGTTGAATAAAACAATAAACCATCAAAAAAAAATTAAATTTAAATCTATTTATTATTCATTATCTAATAAAGGATCATAATTTTGTCTTAATTTTATGATTTCAGAGATTCAGTGCTTTAGTTAGAAAAAAAAATATAATTCGACAATTTTTAGGGAAATTCAATGGAAAATTATGAAACTATTTTATTTCTGACAATACAAAAGGGCGTTTAAATTTTTCAGATATAAAAGACTTTTTTTTATTTAACATCTATGTTAAAAACTGCAAAACGTTTCGTTTTCAAAATTATCTGAAATTCATTTTGGATTAATTTTTTCTTTTGAAATTTGGTCAAAATCCTGTATCTCCGTAGAACTGTAAAAAAATAAAGAAAAAACTTATATAAGTTTTTTACAGAATTCAAAGTAACTCGTGATCATCTAAATTTTTAATTTATCTTTAATGTCTTTGTTACATTTAATAATAAGAAAAATGCACAAATTGTTCAACACTCAATGATCAGCTCTTAATTTTGTCTGCACCAATGTAATTTTTTTTGCCTTATGCTATCAGAAATTGATTTTTCATTTCAAATTATTAAAATTATTTCTAGAACATCGATTTCACAAAATGTGAATATTATTATTTCAACTCCTTCATCGGCCCTCCTAACTTGATCGACTCCAACAACCCCAACAAAAGAGACAGAACCTCCAGCGTCAGGTCCATCCATCCCAGACAAGAGGTTGAGAGTTGATGTTTCAACTGGTACATCTAATTATCCAGATTTTACAGTCCACTCTGTTTCAGACTCCAGTGCTGCTATCGTCAACCAGCCGGCCTTCCCTTCCGACAGGGTAGCTGATACCGCCATACCAGTTGCTTCTACGACCGATATAGTCTTCACTCCTGCCACCACCACCGCCTGCGCCACTGCTGCTGCGTACTCATTGCCCGCTGCTACATTCGGTGCACCACCAACAATTGTACCTAGCTTCGCTCCACAAGCAAATTCATTGCCACTCATCAATGCCGCTCACACAGTGCCGCCTCCCACTGTTGCTCCTATACAGCCGCTTGCTTTGAACGCTGGCATTGGTGTCCCCCCTTCCTGCACCACCGCCACGCCACTACCGTTCAACAACCCTTGCATACAAACGCTCGCTATGCAAATCCACCACCATGTATTAACATCGCTCACACAGTACCTGCTCCTACTGTCGCTGCCCAACCGCCGCAAGTCTTAAATGCAGCTTTTAATACGCCCTTCTCCCGCACCACCAATACCACCACTCAGCCGCCGCTACCCATGTGCGTGAACGACAGTTTGCTGCTCCCACGTACCACCTCCACATCTGCCCGACAAAGGCCATCTGAACCACCCAGTTGGCCACTACCCAGCGTAGCTACTCTACCTCAGCTCCGACGTTGCAAGGCAACGCATGCATTCTACCACTACTTTTGCCTAGACCAACACTCAGAGCAACATCCAACAATCAGCTAATGCCTCCAGCTAT
>NC_073693.1:51127529-51183323 GCF_029784155.1 Uranotaenia lowii
ATGGCTACTGGATCCGTAGCAATTTTGCCTTCATATTGGATTGCGTTGATTGGGGTTCGTCGCTTCTTGCCTTGAATTTTCTGGTAGTTTCCCCACATCTCCTTCAGTGGAGTTTGTGATGAAAAACTTTCTGCCAGCTCTTCCCAACTTTTCTGTTTAGCCTTGGTGATAGCTTCCTTTGCAATAGCATTCACATTTTTGTAGTTACTTTCCGTTTGCTCGTGGTCTAGCCGGTTGGATTTCAATAATCTCAGCGCTTTCCTTCTTTTTTTGACAAGTTCAGCTACTTCTGCATTCCACCAAGGGACACTCTTTTTTCCTGCGAATCCTTTTGTTTGAGGGATTGAAAGCTCAGCTGCTTCTAACATAGACTTGGTTACTTTTACCACTTGTCTTTCTATGTTTTCATCACGCTCGAAGTTTAGCGCGCCTTGGTACTGCTCCCAGTTGGCACCTTCCATTTTCCATCTCGGTCGACTGCTATGAGGTATTTCACAGGGACCAGGGAAACTAATGTTTAACGGTATGTGATCACTGCTGTAAGTGTCTGGTAAAACACTCCATTCAAGTAGCTCGGCCAACTCGTCTGAACATAGGGCTAGGTCTATGCAGGACAAGGTTCCATGTCTTTGGTCGACGTAAGTGGCCTCTCCAGCGTTCAGCATTGCTAGATTATTTTCTTCGACAAATTCGGCAATTATTCTACCTCGTGTGCTGACCTGATCTGATCCCCACAATGTGTGGTGGGCATTAAAATCTCCAACCAGGAGGACGGGATTCGGAATCTGGTTGATTAGAGATGTAAGTTCTGCCTTTTCTATGTTCGCACTCGGTGGGAGATAAATGTTCACCACATTCATGTTTAGTGGAGCTCCAACTTTTATAGCAACAGCTTCCAAAGCAGTTTCGAGCTTTATTTCCTCGCAGTCTACGTTCTCTTTTATTGCTATCAAGACTCCGCCCGATGCTCGATCACCTGTCAAACGTGGGTGATGAAATAATTTGAACCCTGTGATGCGTGGGTGGTGATTTGGTTTGAACATCGTTTCTTGCAAGCAAATTATTTGTGGCTGATATTCTTGGATCAGGATGTCCAATTCCGCTTTTTTGGGTCTTAACCCTTGAATATTCCATGAGATTATTCCATTCGTTCCATTAGAATTGTCCATTGCGTTGCGTTGGTTGATGCCGTTTGTCTCAGTTTCAGTATTCATATTTCCGTGGTCAAGTCCATTTTCCGGTGCAGGGTCGTTCGTCGTGTTGTTACTTTGGCTGATCATTTTTACTTTTAGGAGGCCGTCCTCGTCGCTTAACAACTACTTCAGGTTGATCTTGACTTGCATCCTTTTCTTCAGATTCCACGGGTTGGCGGAGTGGGAGTGAGTTTTTTGAGCTTAGTTTTTGTTTTTTAGCCTTGGTGTATCTTCACTCGAAGATGTTTTTTCCTGGACGGAAGATGGAATGGCCTCATCTTCTAATTCCATCTGTTCTTCGGATTCGCTGTCAGAGATAGTTAAATTATCATCAACAGTTTTGGTCTGTGCCTTCAGAAGATAAAATTCTTTTGCAATTTTGCGAAGATAGATGATTTCTTGTTTCAATTTCTCAAGTTCTTCTTTTTCAGGAATTTGTGGGAGTTTTTCTTTGAGTGCTGAGTTTTCTGCAATGAGCTTTGCAATCTGCAGGTCTTTTTCCTGTACTCTGCGTGTTTGGTCAAGGCGTTGCTGTGCGCCACAGACGCTGGCATAAGAATTTTCCGCGTATTTTTTAGCGTACTCTTTTCTGGCTTCCCCGAATGTTATTCCGCTCTCGACTTTTATCTTAATAATTTCTTCCTCCTTTCGATACAGAGGGCACTTGCGTGAAATTGGAGAGTGATTTCCGGAACAGTTCTTACAGAAAGGATCTTCCTTACATTCCTCTTCCTTATCGAGCTCGTGTGTTTTGGAGCAATTCCGACATGTTGATTCGTTGCTGCATTTCTCCTTAGTGTGTCCATAGGAGCAGCACTGGTAGCAGACTAACGGGGAAGGGTAGAATATGCGCGTTCTGCAGTTGATGATACCCACCCGAACTTCTCTAGGAATAACTGTTCCTGAAATTGTTAACACGACTGTCGGGGTATTGACTCGTTTTTTATTTTCCGTACGAGTAATCCGACGAGCTTTAAGTATTCCTTGCCCTTTCAGTTCAGTTTCAAATTCCTCTTCGGTCAGATCTATTGCTTCCTTACAACTTATCACGCAACGGCAAATGTTGAGAACGGGATGAGGGATGACCTTAACTTTTGTTCCATCAATCAACTCTGTCATCTGAATCAGTTTAGTGGCAAGTTTTTCACTACGTGTTTTGATGACATACTTCGTACCATTATTTTCCGTATAAGCAGCATCGATTTTTCCTATTGATTGGTCAATGGATTTGCTGATAAGGAAAGGGTTTTTCGGCAAGGGTTGTTTTTCATCAGCTGGGCTTAAGGAAAGTACTATAAGTTTTCCAAACATGCCATTTTTATCCATGAATTCCGGAAGAGTGCGGTCGTTTTTGTCGGGTGGGTCTGCTGTAGTTGCTACCCCTGAAGGGGAAGTTTTTGCAGCCATGCCGGCTGCCTGGCTTGAGAGAGCTTGTGATTAAACCTCAGAACAGGATTTTTTTTTTTCCACGAGAGCAGGAATGAAATGTCAGTGCGTTCTCACCGAAGTGAGTAACGTCTACCCTTTGACCTCGACTATCTTCGATTCACCCAAGGGTTAAAGGTCCAGGTGATCGGATCTGCGTTTCCGCCGAGGCGGGTAACGACTACGCTTTAACCTTTTTTAAACACTACTTCGGCCAAGCGTTCAAGGTACAACCTGAAGTAGGGACGTTTTACCCTTCTCCCAACGAGACTTGCCCAAGACGTCCAAAAGGTGCAAGCAAGCTCGGGATGCACACGACGAAATGCAATGCGCCTTAAAGTAGGCTACGTTTAGTAGCTGATTGAAGTTCCTCCGCTTAACAGCAGGTGGCTCACTGGCGTCAAAGAGTCACTGCTGTAGGTGAAACTGTTTCGCTCGCAACTAGAGGGCTTGAATTTGAGCCAAGCAAGCTTTGCTTGCACACAATGTTGCACGCAGCTGCTTTCTAGTTGGCTTGTGGTGAAATCAGCGAGCAAAACAATACACAGCTTGTGTCACTAGCCACGGCAAATTAAATAGTCTATTATTAGCCTTGCACGATGCACTTTGCAAACAGCTATCACTTCCAGATACACTTCGAGTTCCGATATGCACTTTCGATATAAAGCGACTTAAAACGCAAACGTTTTTCAACCGAAATAACGAATTTAAGCGCGGACCGATATCACCACTTGGTTAACTATACCAATAGTACGTGACGATCTTGTTGTAATTTTTGTAATTTTTGTCATTTTTGTAATTTTTGTAATCTTTGTAATTTTTGTAATTTTTGTAATTTTTGTAATTTTTGTAATTTTTGTAATTTTTGTAATTTTTGTAATTTTTGTAATTTTTGTAATTTTTGTAACTTTTGTAATTTTTGTAACTTTTGTAATTTTTGTAATTTTTGTGATTTTTGTAATTTTTGTAATTTTTGTAATTTTTGTAATTTTTGTAATTTTTTAATTTTTGTAATTTTTGTAATTTTTGTAATTTTTGTAATTTTGGTAATTTTTGTAATTTTTGTAATTTTTGTAATTTTTGTAATTTTTGTCATTTTTGTAATTTTTGTAATTTTTGTAATTTTTGTAATTCTTGTAATTTTTGTAATTTTTGTAATTTTTTTTAATTTTTGTAATTTTTGTAATTTTTGCAATTTTTGTAATTTTTGTAATTTTTGTAATTTTTGTAATTTTTGTAATTTTTGTAATTTTTGTAATTTTTGTAATTTTTGTAATTTTTGTAATTTTTGTAATTTTTGTAATTTTTGTAATTTTTGTAATTTTTGTAATATTTGTAATTTTTGTAATTTTTGTAATTTTTGTAATTTTTGTAATTTTTGTAATTTTTGTAATTTTTGTAATTTTTGTAATTTTTGTAATTTTTGTAATTTTTGTAATTTTTGTAATTTTTGTAATTTTTGTAATTTTTGTAATTTTTGTAATTTTTGTAATTTTTGTAATTTTTGTAATTTTTGTAATTTTTGTTATTTTTGTAATTTTTGTAATTTTTGTAATTTTTGTGATTTTTGTAATTTTTGTAATTTTTGTAATTTTTGTAATTTTTGTAATTTTTGTAATTTTTGTAATTTTTGTAATTTTTGTAATTTTTGTAATTTTTGTAATTTTTGTAATCTTTGTAATTTTTGTAATTTTTGTAATTTTTGTAATTTTTGTAATTTTTGTAATTTTTGTAATTTTTGTAATTTTTGTAATTTTTGTAATTTTTGTAATTTTTGTAATTTTTGTAATTTTTGTAATTTTTGTAATTTTTGTAATTTTTGTAATTTTTGTAATTTTTGTAATTTTTGTAATTTTTGTAATTTTTGTAATTTTTGTAATTTTTGTAATTTTTGTAATTTTTGTAATTTTTGTAATTTTTGTAATTTTTGTAATTTTTGTAATTTTTGTAATTTTTGTAATTTTTGTAATTTTTGTAATTTTTGTAATTTTTGTAATTTTTGTAATTTTTGTAATTTTTGTAATTTTTGTAATTTTTGTAATTTTTGTAATTTTTGTAATTTTTGTAATTTTTGTAATTTTTGTAATTTTTGTAATTTTTGTAATTTTTGTAATTTTTGTAATTTTTGTAATTTTTGTAATTTTTGTAATTTTTGTAATTTTTGTAATTTTTGTAATTTTTGTAATTTTTGTAATTTTTGTAATTTTTGTAATTTTTGTAATTTTTGTAATTTTTGTAATTTTTGTAATTTTTGTAATTTTTGTAATTTTTGTAATTTTTGTAATTTTTGTAATTTTTGTAATTTTTGTAATTTTTGTAATTTTTGTAATTTTTGTAATTTTTGTAATTTTTGTAATTTTTGTAATTTTTGTAATTTTTGTAATTTTTGTAATTTTTGTAATTTTTGTAATTTTTGTAATTTTTGTAATTTTTGTTATTTTTGTAATTTTTGTAATTTTTGTAATTTTTCTAATTTTTGCAATTTTTGTTATTTTTGTAATTTTTGTTATTTTTGTAATTTTTGTGATTTTTGCAATTTTTGTTATTTTTGTAATTTTTGTTATTTTTGTAATTTTTGTGATTTTTGTAATTTTTGTAATTTTTGTAATTTTTGTAATTTTTGTAATTTTTGTTATTTTTGTAATTTTTGTAATTTTTGTAATTTTTGTAATTTTTGTAATTTTTGTAATTTTTGTAATTTTTGTAATTTTTGTAATTTTTGTAATTTTTGTAATTTTTGTAATTTTTGTAATTTTTGTAATTTTTGTAATTTTTGTAATTTTTGTAATTTTTGTAATTTTTGTAATTTTTGTAATTTTTGTAATTTTTGTAATTTTGTAATTTTTGTAATTTTTGTAATTTTTGTAATTTTTTAATTTTTGTAATTTTTGTAATTTTTGTAATTTTTGTAATTTTTGTAATTTTTGTAATTTTTGTAATTTTTGTAATTTTTGTAATTTTTGTAATTTTTGTAATTTTTGTAATTTTTGTAATTTTTGTAATTTTTGTAATTTTTGTAATTTTTGTAATTTTTTGTAATTTTTGTAATTTTTGTAATTTTTGTAATTTTTGTAATTTTTGTAATTTTTGTAATTTTTGTAATTTTTGTAATTTTTGTAATTTTTGTAATTTTTGTAATTTTTGTAATTTTTGTAATTTTTGTAATTTTTGTAATTTTTGTAATTTTTGTAATTTTTGTAATTTTTGTAATTTTTGTAATTTTTGTAATTTTTGTAATTTTTGTAATTTTTGTAATTTTTGTAATTTTTGTAATTTTTGTAATTTTTGTAATTTTTGTAATTTTTGTAATTTTTGTAATTTTTGTAATTTTTGTAATTTTTTGTAATTTTTGTAATTTTTGTAATTTTTGTAATTTTTGTAATTTTTGTAATTTTTGTAATTTTTGTAATTTTGTAATTTTTGTAATTTTTGTAATTTTTGTAATTTTTGTAATTTTTGTAATTTTTGTAATTTTTGTAATTTTTGTAATTTTTGTAATTTTTGTAATTTTTGTAATTTTTGTAATTTTTGTAATTTTTGTAATTTTTGTAATTTTTGTAATTTTTGTAATTTTTGTAATTTTTGTAATTTTTGTAATTTTTGTAATTTTTGTAATTTTTGTAATTTTTGTAATTTTTAATTTTTGTAATTTTTGTAATTTTTGTAATTTTTGTAATTTTTGTAATTTTTGTAATTTTTGTAATTTTTGTAATTTTTGTAATTTTTGTAATTTTTGTAATTTTTGTAATTTTTGTAATTTTTGTAATTTTTGTAATTTTTGTAATTTTTGTAATTTTTGTAATTTTTGTAATTTTTGTAATTTTTGTAATTTTTGTAATTTTTGTAATTTTTGTAATTTTTGTAATTTTTGTAATTTTTGTAATTTTTGTAATTTTTGTAATTTTTGTAATTTTTGTAATTTTTGTAATTTTTGTAATTTTTGTAATTTTTGTAACTTTTGTAATTTTTGTAATTTTTGTAATTTTTGTAATTTTTGTAATTTTTGTAATTTTTTAATTTTGTAATTCTTGTAATTTTTGTAATTTTTGTAATTTTTGTAATTTTGTAATTTTGTAATTTTTGTAATTTTTGTAATTTTTGTAATTTTGTCAATTTTTGTAATTTTTGTAATTTTTGTAATTCTTGTAATTTTTGTAATTTTTGTAATTTTTGTAATTTTTGTAATTTTTGTAATTTTTTAATTTTTGTAATTTTTGTAGTTTTTGTAATTTTTGTAATTTTTGTAATTTTTGTAATTTTTGTAATTTTTGTAATTTTTGTAATTTTTGTAATTTTTGTAATTTTTGTAATTTTTGTAATTTTTGTTATTTTTGTAATTTTTGTAATTTTTGTAATTTTTGTGATTTTTGTAATTTTTGTAATTTTTGTCATTTTTGTAATTTTTGTAATTTTTGTAATTTTTGTAATTTTTGTAATTTTTGTAATTTTTGTAATTTTTGTATTTTTGTTATTTTTGTTAATTTTTGTAATTTTTGTAATTTTTGTAATTTTTGTAATTTTTGTAATTTTTGTATTTTTGTAATTTTTGTAATTTTTGTAATTTTTGTCATTTTTGTAATTTAATTTTTGTAATTTTTGTAATTTTTGTAATTTTTGTAAATTTTTTAATTTTTGTAATTTTTGTAATTTTTTTAATTTTGTCATTTTTGTAATTTTTGTAATTTTTGTAATTTTTGTAAATTTTGCAATTTTTGTCATTTTGTAATTTTTGTATTTTTGTAATTTTTGTAATTTTTGTAATTTTTGTAATTTTTGTAATTTTTGTAATTTTTGTAATTTTTGTAATTTTTGTAATTTTAGTAATTTTTGTAATTTTTGTAATTTTTGTAATTTTTGTAATTTTTGTAATTTTTTGTAATTTTTGTAATTTTTGCAATGTTTTGTAATTTTGTCAATTTTGTCAATTTTTTCAATTTTGTCAATTTTGTATATTTCGTTAATTTTGTCAATTTTGTCAATTTTGTCAATTTTGTCAATTTTGTCATTTTTGTCAACTATGTCATTTTTGTCATTTTTGTCATTTTGTCATTTTGTCATTTTTGTCATTTTTGTCATTTTTGTCATTTTTGTCATTTTTGTCATTTTTGTCATTTTTGTCATTTTTGTCATTTTTGTCATTTTTGTCATTTTTGTCATTTTTGTCATTTTGTCATTTTTGTCATTTTTGTCATTTTTGTCATTTTTGTCATTTTTGTCATTTTTGTCATTTTTGTCATTTTTGTCATTTTTGTCATTTTTGTCATTTTTGTCAGTTTTGTCATTTTTGTCATTTTTGTCATTTTTGTTATTTTTGTCATTTTTGTCATTTTTGTCATTTTTGTCATTTTTGTCATTTTTGTCATTTTTGTCATTTTTGTCATTTTTTGTCATTTTTGTCATTTTTGTCATTTTTGTCATTTTTGTCATTTTTGTCATTTTTGTCATTTTTGTCATTTTTGTCATTTTTGTCATTTTTGTCATTTTTGTCATTTTTGTCATTTTTGTCATTTTTGTCATTTTTGTCATTTTTGTCATTTTTGTCATTTTTGTCATTTTTGTCATTTTTGTCATTTTTGTCATTTTTGTCATTTTTGTCATTTTTGTCATTTTTGTCATTTTTGTCATTTTTGTCATTTTTGTCATTTTGTCATTTTTGTCATTTTTGTCATTTTTGTCATTTTTGTCATTTTTTGTCATTTTTGTCATTTTTGTCATTTTTGTCATTTTTGTCATTTTTGTCATTTTTGTCATTTTTGTCATTTTTGTCATTTTTGTCATTTTTGTCATTTTTGTCATTTTTGTCATTTTTGTCATTTTTGTCATTTTTGTCATTTTTGTTATTTTTGTCATTTTTGTCATTTTTGTCATTTTTGTCATTTTTGTCATTTTTGTCATTTTTGTCATTTTGTCATTTTTGTCATTTTTGTCATTTTTGTCATTTTTGTCATTTTTGTCATTTTTGTCATTTTTGTCATTTTTGTCATTTTTGTCATTTTTGTCATTTTTGTCAGTTTTGTCATTTTTGTCATTTTTGTCATTTTTGTCATTTTTTTGTCATTTTTGTCATTTTTGTCATTTTTGTCATTTTGTCATTTTTGTCATTTTTTGTCATTTTTGTCATTTTTGTCATTTTTGTCATTTTTGTCATTTTTGTCATTTTTGTCATTTTTGTCATTTTTGTCATTTTTGTCATTTTTGTCATTTTTGTCATTTTTGTCATTTTTGTCATTTTTGTCATTTTTGTCATTTTTGTCATTTTTGTCATTTTTGTCATTTTTGTCATTTTTGTCATTTTTGTCATTTTTGTCATTTTTGTCATTTTTGTCATTTTTGTCATTTTTGTCATTTTTGTCATTTTTGTCATTTTTGTCATTTTTGTCATTTTTGTCATTTTTGTCATTTTTGTCATTTTTGTCATTTTTGTCATTTTTGTCATTTTTGTCATTTTGTCATTTTTGTCTTTTTTGTCATTTTTGTCATTTTTATCATTTTTGTCAATATTGTCAATTTCGTCAATTTTGTCAATTTGTCAATTTTGTCAATTTTGTCAATTTTGTCAATTTTGTCAATTTTGTCAATTTTGTCAATTTTGTCAATTTTGTCAATTTTGTCAATTTTGTCAATTTAGCCAAAACGACAAAATTGACAAAAATGTCAAAAACGGCAAAAATGACAAAAATGACAAAAATGACAAAAATGACAAAAATGACAAAAATTACAAAAATTGATTGAACTTTCAAAACTGCCATAGATAGCAGAAATAACTTAATGAATTCAATTGTCAAAACCTTTCTTAATTTTATGAAATTTGTCAATTTTTTCAATTAAATAAAATTATTCAATGCTATCAATTTTGTCATTTTTCTTTTTTTTTCATTTTTTTTATCGTTTTTTTCATTTTTGTTAGTTTTTCAACTTTTGTCTTATTTATCATTTTGTTAATGTTGAACATTCTGTCAATTTTTTCAGCTATGTTAGTGCATTCATTTTTGTTATTTTTGTTTATAATCTAATTTTTTTCAATGTTGTTATTTATGCCATTTTTGTCATGAAAATGGTTCTACATGTATTCATTGCCTTAACTTGTTTTTCAGTCCCAACAAACAGCAAAACCTCTTCCAAAAAAATATCTTCTCACAAACTTCTCCTGGGGGGAAAATAAACTCAACGAGCAGCAATGATTTCAATATGCTATCGCGCATTTCTGGAGTGGCTTTGAAGGCAATTTAAATGATTCGAAATGATAGCCTTCCCCAGGGCCTTCTCGCATGGCCGTGTCCAAACCACGCATAAAAGTCCTCGCCTCGCCTCGCCAAAATAAAAAAAAAAAAAAAAAAAGGCCAAGCGAGCGGCTCCATAAATACGCACCGAGGAATCAATTTTAAAAGATATAACCAAATAAAAATAAAGAAATAAAGAGGACACTTCGGGTCGGCAGTTTTCGTCAATGATGGCTTTTGAAATATCAGGCAGTTCTGCTGGGAATTTCGTCAGGCGAGGGACATTAGCTTGCCGGGGAGCCCATCAAATCGTCCGTTCCCGAAATAAACATAAAGATCGACTGCTTGGTGAGGCGCGGAAGTTAAACTTTGACGGCCAACCGGAACCGACTGAAGGGATAGTGACTCAATTTTGCACACCCTTTTCTAGAAGTGAATCGCAATTTTGACCCATGAAAACCTCCCAAAGCCCACAGTCCACCTGAGTGGGTGCCACGCCGCCCCGTACAAACATTCAACAGAAGTCGAAAGACTTAAGGAGTTTATGATTTCCCAGAAAACTGCCCGAGAAGGGTGTTCACAATTCGTCGCTGAACCGTGAATAAAATGCAATATCTTGGAATTTGGGCAGCTCACCAGAGAGGGAGAAAACGGATGGACAGGAAGCTGGCAGGAAAAGAGGGGAGTGTTTGACCAGTTAAAGTTGAATTTTGTCAGAGAGTCGTTGACAGGGAGGAGGAGGACGGGCAAACGAGAACCTTTCAATTTTTGTCATTTGATAGCCCGTCGCACTTGCTAGCCGGTTTTGATTGCCTCAACAGAGACATTTGAGGGTTCCATCCGGTGTGATGTGCTTGGAACTGGGATGAAAAAAAAGACACAGAAGGAACTCCCGAGATGGACTGAAACTTGAGGACGAGATCTGTTGATAACAAATAACAGTGGAGGAAAATAAAGTTCAAATTTAAGATACGTTCTATCTATTTTTAAATTGAAGAAATATCTGCTACTCCGAAAAAAAAATGTGAATAGGTAAAGAATATAAAACTAGGAGTTATAAAATGTTCCTATCAATTCTATATTTACATGGATAGCAAACGGTACACCATCACCCTTTTTGTTGGGGCTGCGCAACGTCGCCCCGAACTTTGATAAATGCTGTTTCAGAACTATGATTTGCACAAAAGCCTGACTGGAAATCGTGAATAAGATTCTAGTTGTTAACAAAAATCGAGTATCTGTGTTTTAAAAATCTACGAATGTACACAACACTATTTTTGATTTTAAAAACAAACTTCGGAAAGGAATTCTGATATTCTTTTATTTATTTTTTATTTATTTTTCACGGTCTTCGACAACTTAATATCATTCAGACTGATTTCTTAATCTATGCTTGAAACTATCTTTACTTATATTTTAATCAAAACAAACAAAAACTTGATTAAACAATTTACATGATATGTCAAATGGGTTGTAAAATTCGTTTCTTCCATAATAGTTTGTTCTTATTTAGAGGCTCAAAATTCCGTAGAGAGCGAGATGGTACATGATACGGTTTCATTTCGACGAGGTTAGCACTGTCTATATTTCCGGATATAATGTCGAATATAAACAGGCGACGAAGAAGTATAATTCGTGAGCCGATCGGTTCGATGTTCAGAATCCCTCATCGGTCATGGTAAGGTGGAAGTCTCTGAGGTTCATTCCATGGCAGATTAGGGAGTGCGTACCTCAAAAACCGCTTCTGGACTGATTCGAGAAGTTTCATACCGCCGATTGAGTTTGGTGCCCAGACTTGTATGTTGTACTCCAAACCACAGCGGACGAGCGAGCAGTACAATGCCTCCAGAGTGGTGATATCGGTGAATCCCTTGGTGTTTCTTACCAGAAATCCCAGCACTGTTTTAGCCTTCGCTATGGTTACAGCAAGATGTTCCTTGAAATTTAGAGACTTATCCACAATCACACCCAAATCCCGAATGGATTCAACTTTCTGAAGTACCGTGTTATCAGCTGTGTAAAGATGTGCGATCTCAACTATGCTTCTAGTGAACGTTATAAGCTTACATTTTTTCAGATTAACTTCCATCGCATTCATTTGGCACCGGCACATAAGTTTATCGAGATCCTGCTGCAGTAACAAACAGTCTGAATATTGTGATATTGAGCAGTACATTTTTAGATCGTCAGCGTAAAACACTAATTCAGAATCAATTATATCACACATAAACAAGTTGAACAGTAGTGGACCCAGATAACTCCCTTGAGGAACTCCAGAAGGAACAGTGAAGTTTCGGGATTTGAAGTGACCCTGTCGAACAAATGCAGTTCTGTCATGGAGACTTTTAGCTCACAAGGATGCAAGGACGCAAGATTTGTTGCATTTGATTTTTTCTGTAACAACATTTTATTAGCGTGCATCGGACAAGCAGGGAAAATCCCAGACTGGAAAAACAATCATCGGAAGTATCTGCTCGACGAGTCGAAATCGTCCGATATCGGACCCATATTCGGGAGGAATTTCCGACTGGGCATTTTTGTGACTTTGGCCCGAAAAAGTTGGCAGCAGTCTCAACGGAAAATTTGACAAGACGTCATTCAAAGTTCCGGTGAAAAAGATGGTAGACGCGGCTCGAAGGGTTTCGGGAGCTGAAAGTGGCCAGATAAGAGTGTGGGCGGTCTCTCAAAGTCCCAACAAGGGGAACTCCTTGCTCCATCGGGACGAGAGGTAAGCTGGTGAAAAGTAGTTACGGCAAACAACTTCTTAATGAGAAACTTGCTCCAACAGGCATCCCGGCTTAAAAATCCAGCCATCGCAAGAGCGGCTAGCCCAGAAGCTCAGGACAACGGGACGGGTCAGCTGAAAGGCCAAACGTCCACACAGTGTCCGGTAAGTCTCGCCAAAAGCGGAAAGGAGAAGGAAACTAAAAGTTCCTTTTTTTCCCCTGAATACTAGAGCCAAGCGCTCGTCCGGGTCACAGACACGTTCTGCAAAATCGAGATAACGGAGAAGGGGTCGGAAATCCGTAAGTATCCAAACATGCTCGAAAGAATCCCAGCAGAAAAACTAATGAGACGATTTGTTCCCAGGACCCCTTTTTTGGCAAAATCTTTTCTTTTGGCCAACTCTATTGGGCATTACATATTACTTTGGCAAAGCCTTCGCCACTTTGCCTCCATCAATCACCATACATCTGGCGAGCCCAGCTGCACAACATCTTCACCGGAACAGGCTGCACAGCTACGAGGGCCGCATTCAAGATTCCGATCACTTCCTTCTCGCTACTCCTGGGGCGTGATTCTGGTAGAGCAATCACTTACTCCGGCCGCGCACGGGTTGCTACTTCAGTGGCGACAAATTCCGGAAAAAAGCAGCCGAATCCGAGCGGAACCAATCGCCGCATAAGTGGCGAAATCTCGGTATTTTAGTCTGCCGAGTCCGAGCGCAGCAGATCGCCGAACGAGTGGCTAGAATCCCGCCGAGTCTGCCAAATCCGATCGCCACTTCCGTGGCGAATATCCGGTAATTCAAGGACCGAATCTGACCGGATCCGATCGCCGCATCAGTGGGGTAACATCCGGTGGAACCTCCGCCGAAACGAAGGGCCTCAGATCGCCGCACCAGTGGCGAAAAGGCCCGGTGACGATCGCCGAATCCGACTGCCATCTATCGCTGATCCGCACCGAAGTTCATCGCCGCAGCAGGGGCAAACATCCGCCGAATCCGCGGGCGTTCGATCGCCGCACCAGTGGCGAAAAAATTCCGGCGAACCGGTGCCGAAACCATTCGCTCTTCGGCCCTGCACCAGTGGCGAAACAATCCCGGTGGTGCCGCTGCCGACCCAGACCGAGCTCGATCGCCGCATCAGTGGCAAACATCCGGTGGCACAGCCGCCAAATCGTATCGCTCTCCATCACCGCAGCAGGCGAAGAATATCCGGTGCAGCGGCCGCCGAAGTCCATCGCCTCATCCGTGGCGAACATCCGGCGAACAGGTTCCGAGTCCGTGTACAGCAGGTCGCCGAACCAGTGGCGAGAGATCTTGGTGGTTCAGGCGCCAACTACGTTCGCCGCATCTGTGGTAAAATCCCGGTGGTGTGGCACCGAATTCCAGCCGCTTCAGGTCGCATCAATTTACCGCACCATGGGCGAAGATTCCGGTGATCCGCGGTCATCATCTGCAAGGCTTCCAGGAACATCGCCGTTTTTCTGTCAAGGCGAAGGAAAGGACGAGGGGGAAGAGGTCTGCACATTGGAACGTTGTGAAAGCCACGCGAGTGAGTACACGCCATTTTGGGGATAATGGGAGGGATAAGTCACAAAAATTTCGCCCAATACACGCAAAATTAACTAGGTAGATCCTGATGTCATTTATTTGTGGCACCGACCACGATCAGCCTCCATAATAGATTGCAAGCATTTGCTGTTAGTCCTTACAAAAAATACTCGCATTGAATGTCAATGCTGAGAAACACCTTTATCAAATCTATCACATTCAATATCTTCATAGAATTATTTAATCATCAAAATTTAAATTAAAATTTTAACTCCTTTGAGTTTCTTCGAACAAACTCCCGAAAGATTTATGGTCGAAAACTTGGTTTTCAGCTGTCTAAGGGTCTCCCTCCAGCGAGAACTTTTCTGGATTATTTAAAACACTGCCCAAAATTGTTGGTCGTTGGATGGTCGTTGTCCTGTATAAAAAAAAAATT
Source organism: Uranotaenia lowii (assembly GCF_029784155.1). NCBI lineage: Eukaryota > Metazoa > Arthropoda > Insecta > Diptera > Culicidae > Uranotaenia > Uranotaenia lowii. The sequence continues at coordinate 51,142,080 of NC_073693.1, forward strand.
GACAGATCGTCACAAAATTGGACAAATATAAACAAAACCGTACTGAGTAATTTCACTGGAAATTTCATCGATGTCCATCCATGGAATTAAAAAGTTTGTTTTTACATAAGAAAGTGCTTCATTGTTTGAAGAACAGTCCTCAGATCGTATCCCTATTTCTCCAAAGTTCTTTTTGAAAAACAATAACCTACTTGTGGTAGCCAAAAAAAGAAAAAATCCAAAGCTCAATGGAGACTTTACCGAAAAATCTTTATGCATTAGTGGAACTTTCGAAAATTTCAATTTTGAGCACTCTACCCAGTAAGGAAGCCACCCCAAACAACCAAAATTCCCTTAAAAGGTTTAATAGAAGCCTAATCAGCTCCCGTTTCTGCCTGAAGAGAATGCAAATCAGGCCAAAATTTAAGTTCCTAAATCTACTTTCAAGCTCGTTTAGATGGTTCAAGAGAATGTTATTCAGCTTCTAAGAGAATGTCAAAAAACTTCTACGCGCCGAAAAAAATCCGGTTGACAGACTGCTCTGACAGCCAAATGACAGATTGCAATGTTTTCGCTGCTCTCTAGGTTGCAATGAAACTCACCAGCCTCTCGACCAATCCAGTAATAGTTCATTGCCACTGTAATAATTAGTATTTGAACTTAATGTCATTTGAGATGATGGAATGAATTGGTCAAAAAATTGTACCTTATTTCGTTTAAAAGACTTTAATAAATAATATGAAAATTGTCATCATGAAAAATTCATTCGAATATCTTAACATTGATAAGAAAAATTCGAAAAATTCATGAATTCCATTTGTAAATATCAGTGCTGATACAAACAAAACACATACCGTGACAAGAAATTGACAAACATGTCACTTAGAATTCCAATAAAGGTCCTTTAAAACACCTAGAAGTATCTTAACGGTGCGTTAGAAAGTGTTAAGCGAATGTTATCGACCTTCTTGAAAGAAGTTGCATTAAAAGCGCTTGGAAGTTCCGTTATCGATAATTTTACCTTTCAAAGGGTAAAGTTCCTGAGTAACATTTACATGACAAGAGTCACCTGAGGCCCCCGATAAACATTTTTTCAGCCAAATGTGAACTTCAGAGTACCATCTTTAAGTAAAAATGCGACTTTTGGTTGCTTGGAACTGCATCAGGCATCTTTCCATCTCACAATCAAGATAGAGGCTTTGAATCTCCTCTTTGCTGCCCTAGCAAAAGAGTGACATGTCCCATAAAACCTGTCATGACCCTGCTTCTCTTCTGTCTTTCAAAGCATGTAAGTCAGTTTCGGATTTCCCAAATCCAATCCTATGACAGGCCATTTCAGCCTAAAGCCTACGTTAAACTCTGAAAGAAACTGCAAGAGATTTCAAAGAAGGCAACACCGATTGTTCTACCTCCACTCAAAGATCTACTTACGATGATCATGAAGATAAGGTGAAAAACTTGAGTCAAGTCATGTTGAAGGACTTAAAGTTAGGAGAAAGATGTAAAGGATGTTATATTAAAATAGCTCGATTTGGGGACAATTTAAAACTCATCCATGATATTTTACAGAATTTTGAGAAGCATTAACATAAGTAAATCTTATCTATCATATTTTTGAGGGGAAATTTAATATTTTGGTCTTAAAATCAACATGATGTTTCTGGAATGAACGAGATTTTCCTGCTATTTGGAAAACCAGCTTTGTAGTGCCTATATCAAAAAGTGGATGTAGTAGTTGGGAACTCGATCTTCTTCGGCCTATCAGCCTTACTTGTTGCCCCTCCAAAATCATGGAACGAATGGTGAATCGCCGACTTGATACTATTTTAGAAGAGAATGATTTTTTGGACAAACGCCAGCATGCATTTTGCCGAGGATATGACACAAGAAAAAATATTGCAGATCAGGAACAATCACCACGTCGATATCACATCGACCGATCTATCAAAAGAATACAACCGTACATGAAAAGAAGGGAACTTGAATCAACAAAATCTCTTGAAGGTTGACAAAAAGGTAGGTATATTAGTAGAACTTTTTTTTTCTGATCGCACGTTTCGAGTCGCCATAGGAACATTGTGTTCTTCAATTAAAAAAGAAAAAAAGGAAGTTCTTCACTGCCGTGTTACGCCGAAGTGACGCATAAACCATTTTAGTTTAAAGCGAATAAAAGCGATTTTCTCTTTTTCCGCTTTATTCGTTAATCTGGGACTTTTCATAAAATGTGATCTGTACAATTTATGCAAAGATTGATGACAAATGCAGCCTTTTGGAACAAAATTCTTCACTTTGCGTAAAATATGTACAATTGATTCAAATGGCTATGCGTCAGTTCGGCGTATAAACGTTTGTTTTGATTTGACGATTCTCCGTCGGAGTGACGTTTATCCATAGTATTGTCGTGTAACCGGAACAAATTTTGTTCTTCAGTTAAAACGGCCAGTGCGTTGGATCTTCTTAAAATTAGGGATCTTGGTGTGATTATGGATAAATCTCAAACATTCAAGGAGCATTTAGCTGTAACCGTGGCCAAAGCAAAAACTGTGCTGGGATTTCTGGTAAAGAACACCAAAGGATTCAGTGACATTACCACTCTCAAAGCATTATACTGCTCACTCGTTCGCAGCGGTTTGGAGTACAATATCCAAATATGGGCACCTAATTCAATTGGAGGGCTGAAATTACTTGAGTCAGTTCAGAGGCGGTTCCTGCGATACGCGCTTCCAAATTTACCATGGAATGAACCTCAGCGACTTCCCTCCTACCATGACCGATGTGGAATCTTGAATATCGAACCAATTGGCTCACGTGCTATGCTGCTTCGTCGTTTGTTTATATTCGACGTCATATCCGGGAATATAGATAGTGCCAGTCTCATCGAAATGATACCGTATCATGTCCCATCTCGTCCTCTAAGAAATTTCGAGCCGTTAAGATTAAACAATTATGGAAGGAATGAATTTTATAACCCACTAGCTGATCCCATACGAACTCCGTTTCGCTTTCAACTTGGAATATGTCATGAACAGTTTGTATGAAAGTCAATTGCAAGCATTTTCCAGATGCACTTCTGAAGCCATTATTAAGTAATAATTGCAAAAATATTGGACGATCACTTTGTCTGTCGTCTGCTACTAAATTTGAAATCAGGAATCAATTGACCGTGCCAAAAAACTCCGTGTCTAAATTTCGACTCAATCGTTGCACAACAACGCAATTATTACCAAAAAGCTAAACCCCTTTCGGTGGCCTCTTATGCAATCTTTGATATCTGAAATTGATAGCCTTCCCTCAAAACTCTCGTATGCAAATTTTCAAAGCAATCCATTGTATAATAATGTCAATATTGCTAAAAACAGTGAAAAATTAATTTATATGGACGACCACTTCCGTCGACCCCTGGTAAAATATTTGACATCTAAAATCGATTGCTCGTCCCGGAAAACTACCGTGTGCAAATTTTCATTCCAATCCGATGTATAATAACGACGATATTGCAAAAATATTGAATGGTTAATATGGACGACCCCCGTTGCCGGACCCTTACACTGAATTTAATACCTGGAATCCATTGCTCGTCTCTCAAAACTCTCGTGTACCAATTTTCGTCTGAATCCGATGTATAATAACGACAATATTGCAGGAACAGTGAATAGTTAATATGGACGATCCCTTTGGCCGACCCCTGATTTTAGTTTGGATAAGTGAAATCAGTTGTTTATCCCTAATAACTTTTATGTGCAAATTCTCATCCCAATCCGTTGTATAAAAACGTCAATATCACTAAGATACTGAAAATTTAATATGGACGACCCCTTTTGCCGGCCCCTTACACTGAATTTGATACCTCAAATCAATTGCACGTCACTCAAAACTATCGTGTACCAATTTTCATCTGAATACGATGTATAATAACGTCAATATCGCAAAAACAGCGAACAGTTAATATGGACGACCCCTTTGGCCGACCCCTTTGGCCGACCCCTTACACATAATTTGACACTTAAAATCGATTGCTCGTCTTTCAAAACACTCATGTGCAAATTTTCAACACAATCCGACGAAAAGTAACGTCAATATCGCGAAAACAATATTTGTCTTGTATGGACGAACCCTTCAAAAGGGGTCATCCGAAAATCTAAAAACATTTTTCATCCTTCCTGGTCCTAATGAGCATCCATGCCAAATTTCAGACCTCTAGCTCTTAAGACGGCTTAGTCTATAGAGGACAAACAAACAAACAAACAAACAAACAAACATACAGAAATTGCTTTTTATATATATAGATTTGACATCTCTTGTAGACTGTTCAACCAAGTGAATGTGTATTTTGATTTTAATATAAGTAAGGATAGTTTTAAGCGTAGTTTAAGTAACCAGTCTGTATGATATTGAGCTATCGAAGACCGTGAACAATAAATAAAATGTATTCGAGTGAGGAAGAAATATGGGGTGTTAAAAATAGGGTGTCCAGCGACCAAAACTGGCCGAAATCAAAGATGTGAAATTCGTCAGAGGATCCTTTTCGTTTCATTATAAATCTTGTTTTAAGGAGATTGAAAGCGTTTTAATTATTCACAGTGAAACAACTCAAGGAAGTATCGCGCCTGGACTTTGACCTTAAATCTTCGCTTCACTTTAGAAATGAAAACAGAGAAATAGAGGTTGAAAAAAAAAACGATTGTAAAACAACTGTGTCCACAAATGCCAGATAATTAGAATGATAAGAAAAGCTCGATGAAAAAAAGTTTTTGGAGGAGTTTTTATTTTTGATAGATAATTGTTTTTTTTTCTTTTTGATGATTTTCTTACTAAATAAATATTTGAATGTTTGAAAATCTTCTTCTCATTTTTGAAACTGGAATTCTTCTCGTTAATAGAACTCAAGTGCACAGCTTTAAAAATAAATAATATTATTGATTTCACCACACAAACAAATTTATTTGTAATATAGAACAATTTAAAATTTATGAAAAACAAGTTTTATTCTACAAAAGTTAAATTGTGACTTCAGTTTTTAAATTAATGTAGATGTTGCAGGGCCATAGGAGCAAGCGGTTTATGGAGGTGTTTGGTGACAAAGTTTTTTCTATATCATTATTTATACATTATTTATACATAATTTATAGTTAAACATTAAAAGGTGCAAAATTTTTATTCAGGTTTGAGTTAGTTTACATTAATGGTTGTTTTTTTTTAAGCCTAACTTTAAAAAAAAGTCCTAGAAGTTGCCAATTTTTTAATGAAGTTTTAAAAAATAAACGGTATTTTTTTTTTATTTACTTATAATATAATAAATTAGTTATGAGCTTATTAAGTTATGAGCTAATTTTTTTTTAACCACAAAAATAAAATTTTTGCGGTTCAATAAAGATTTATTTTAGAATATTAGAATATATTTTCAGCTGAATTTAACTTAAAGATAAAGTATGTACAAGTTCTTTCACCAACAAATATTTATAATTAATAATTTATTCCATAATAAAAATCTTGTCAATATTTTTGTTTATTGAAATCCAGATTTTTCAATGAACTTAATTTTAAAAATGAATCCAAACTTTATTTTATATTTGAGATTTCTTTCGGTTTGTGGATCAAAACTGACCTTGAATGAGAATATAAATTTAATTTGGAATCCTGAATCAAAATTATGAATCAACAAACTCATGCTTTTTGAATCTTTAATAAAGTTCTCAAATTATTTCAATTTGATTATAAAACTTATCTTCAAGTTGAATCGGAATCTGAGTGTTTAATTTTTTATTCCGAATCTGAACCTTAGTTCAAATCTGAATACCAAATTTGAGAACGATTTTTAAATCTAAGTTCCATATAACAATTCCTAAATATTGAGAACTAGCCAAAATGCGTGATTTGTCTCAGAACCCTTAAGCGGAAATCTCTTATTTGGATTTTGAATTTCTAGATTTCAATATGATTCACTCTTCAGTTATTTATTCGAAATTCAACTTGTGAGTTTGAATGAAAATAGCGAATAATGACACCGCTTCAATTCTGGATCACCATAATGAAAGTTTTTGAAGTTCATTACACGAATGACTCATTTGAAATATTTGTTTGTTTTTGCCAATAAAGAAATGCTATTCAGGCAAAATCTGGGCAATCTTAAGAGTCTAATCTTATTGAAATGAAGTATTTGGGACTAAATTTCTATCAACAAGTGAGGAAATTTTCGAAAAAGTGTAATAGAATTGTAGAAATAGGGCAAGGTTATTGTTTAAATTCTGAGTCGAGATTGTTACTCATTATTCATTTTGGTCGATCATCTGAATTTGATTAAAAATTTGAAATTCGAAAAGAGCATTTTTGGACTTTTCTGAGGAGGGTTAACACCCATTCCTCACCCCCCCCCCCCCCCTTCCTCTGTTCATAAGGCCATGAAATGTTGACAATTGAATTCAAATTTTATTTACCAAACAGGCTCGACAACTTCGTTGTTGGAGACCCCTTTTTTCTGTGGAAAGAAGGAGGGGGGGGGGGGGTTCTCTATTTTATTATAAACAGATCGTCATGTTCAAAAATGATTTTTTTTTCAAAACTAAGAAATGTCGCTTGAAAATAATACTGGTTATTGGAATTGTTCTGTATCACTTTCAAAAAAGCATGGATATGCGTCACTTCGGCGTTTGGCGATTCGTTTTTCTTGATTTTCTCAAAAACTTGTTCATATTTTTTAGATTTATTGAAAGTAGTAGCTTTCAATCATAGAAAAACGCACAAAATGGCGTCAAAAAGTCAAAATCGAAAAAAATGGATATGCGTCACTTCGTCATATCACGGCAGTTCAGGGGTCGGTTCTCGCTGTCACATTATTTTTAATAGCAATGAATACTATTTTCAAAAACCTTAACAAAAGAATCAGTATCTTAGAATAAGAAAACGACATTTTGATTGTTGTAACGGGTCGTAGTATCAAATGTAATAGAAGGAAGCTACAAACAGCTGTGAGCAAGATATAAGTAAGATATAGCAATTGTAGCTAATTTCATGCCACTTCTTCCAAAAGCATAAAACCTTCTCATATCGTATTCGTATCGTATTCGTATCGTATTCGTATCGTATTCGTATCGTATTCGTATCGTATTCGTATCGTATTCGTATCGTATTCGTATCGTATTCGTATCGTATTCGTATCGTATTCGTATCGTATTCGTATCGTATTCGTATCGTATTCGTATCGTATTCGTATCGTATTCGTATCGTATTCGTATCGTATTCGTATCGTATTCGTATCGTATTCGTATCGTATTCGTATCGTATTCGTATCGTATTCGTATCGTATTCGTATCGTATTCCTATCGTATTCGTATCGTATTCTTATCGTATTCGTATCGTATTCGTATCGTATTCGTATCGTATTCGTATCGTATTCGTATCGTATTCGTATCGTATTCGTATCGTATTCGTATCGTATTCGTATCGTATTCGTATCGTATTCGTATCGTATTCGTATCGTATTCGTATCGTATTCGTATCGTATTCGTATCGTATTCGTATCGTATTCGTATCGTATTCGTATCGTATTCGTATCGTATTCGTATCGTATTCGTATCGTATTCTTATCGTATTCAGATCGTGTTAGCTTCTTACTTTTTTTCCTACCTTTTTGGACCGAAAATCGTATTCGTATCGTATAAATTTAAGGTGGAGAAGTTGTTTACCTTTCTTAACGGTTAAAGAATCTCGTGATATAAGAACTCATGACAGTTTTGGTTCTCGTTCAAAATTTTCTGCACACTGTGTATAACAACAGCTTGTTGTTGTTTTCATCGACTTTTTCGGATTTTCGGAGATTAACAAGTTAACCAAATAGCACTATTTATGTCAGCTTTCACTAATCAGAGCGATGATGAAACGTTTGCTAGTTCCAAAAACCATCGTAACTCTGAAGCTGCTAACTTCGCCATAATATGCCTTTCAACAACTCTTGAAAAATTGGTTTTATGTAACTTACTTTTCTTTGTCAAACGATTTGAGATATTTTAAAAATGTATATATTCCAATTGAAAAATTCCTAAAATCTTTTTAATTCCACTGTGTCCAAGGATTGATCGAAAAGTGGCTATCTAACGGGAGCCCATTGTCCAGTAACTGGAAGGATCATAAAACGACACATTTTAATGGAAAATCATCGAATCAGTATTCAGCGATCCAAGACGGAAGTCGAGTTTGAAGCGTAATAAAAAGAAAAACACGAAGACCTCCATCACAAAAGGTACATCTTTGGGCAGACATTCCTCCCCCACCTCACCTAATACCAAGGTAAGGAGGTAGCTCACCCAATCAAATTCGATAAAGGCCAAAAATCTGGCAACTCGTAAAATTCGTCCAGTTATTGTCAACAGATTGAAATGATGCGTTTTATTACGGCCTCCCTCTCGTTTTGAAGTTGTTTTTTTTTTTTTGCTCAAATCAGGAAATTCAATTTCACGATGCAGGGGTGATATTTTTACGATTTAAAGTACTATAAAACTCACCAATCAGGAGATACTACAGGTGCTTATTGCATTAGGTTCAAAGGATGTTCAACAGCTCGGTGAAACATCAAATCGATTCCGAAGGAATTTAAACTTTTCAAGCAGCTTCACTTGTTTCACAATTGGGAAAGATCAAACGTGTTGGCTCGTAAAAAAGGCGAAAGAAACAAAACATCAACAGCTCAAACCGTCATTTTTCGTTTTACGTTTTTTTACTCCTAACTGGCCTAGAGAGGTAAAAATCTCAAAGTTTTTCGCCCAACTCGGAAAAATTCCCACACGTGCAATTTTTCTTCGTGCACAGACCAGCAAAAAAAAAGTTTTTGCCAACCAAAACCTTGATGTGAGCTGGCAGGACAAGAAATCTCTCGTTCACTTTTATTGGCGCCGTGGGAGGAGGCATCAGTTGTAGGATAAATGTTACCGCACCAGAAATTGCCTTCTGATGTATAGAACTCAGAAGATGGTAGCGCCTAAGGAGTGAGAAAAAGTGGTGAAATAAAGAGGATCGTTGAGGGAGAAAAAACTTGAAACAAAATCCGTGACACGGTATCCAGTTTCCGATACAATTTCGTGATTCAAGGTATTGTTTTCCTCTCACACCCAACACCGTAGGTATAATCCATTGATTCAGCTAAAAACGGACTTCCGCGAATTTGAAGGAAGCATCCGATCGATTGATTGAGTTGTTGAGGTATTTGCTTAGCTTTGGTATTGCTAATGCTTCTTTTTCCAAAGGGGGTTTTTTTCGTTTTGGATAGAATTACAAATATTACCTATTAAAAAAAACGCTTTTAGAGACAGTCCAAAAATAGAACTATGCCATTGTCATTTATTTCTTTATGCTGAAAAAAAAAATAGTAATGTAAAGGACAACCCTTTTTTTTAGCAATTTTCGGATTTTGAACAAAATGGACTCGGTAGGCTGTGCTCGTAGAAGTTAGACGAAGTTTTTTCTGACAGCAAAAATTTTCTAGTGGAAATTTATGGAAAATTATAGTTCTTCAAGTTAAGTTTAGACTCGGTTAAGGATTTTAAATAAAGCTATGCACAGCAAGGCTTTCCTCAAGCGACGGCCACATCAAAATAAGGGATCACAGTTTCTCAGGCTACTTCACCTACCGGCGAGCGGAGAAAGATGTACTTCTAGATTTTTAAGGAGTACGGAAACATCAAAACACGGATCAAAGCTAAGTGTTTGTTTAACAAATTTATTTATTAAAAGACTAGCTGATCCCATACGAACTCCGTTTCGCTTTCAACTTGGAATATGTCATGAACAGTTTGTATGAAAGTCAATTGCCAAACATTCTTCAGATTGTTAAGTAATAATTGCAAAAATATTGGACGATCACATTTTCTGTCGTCTACTACTAAATTTGAAATCAGGAATCAATTTACCGTCCAAAAATCCCCCCGTGTATAAATTTCGACTAAATCGTTGCATAACATCGCATTGAAAAATAGTTATACCCCTTTCGGTTGCCTCTTATACAATCTTTGATATCTGAAATCGATTGCCCTTCCCTCAAAACTCCTGTGTGCAAATTTTCAAAGCAATCCATTGCATAATAACGTCAATATTGTTAAAAACAGTGAAAAACTAATAAAGATGGACGACCCCTTTCGTCGACCCCTGCACACATTTGACATCTGAAATCGATTGCCCGTCCCTGAGAACTACCGTGTGAATTTTTTATCCCAATCCGATGTAAAATAAAGGCGATATTGCAAAAAGATTGAATGGTTAATATGGACGACCCCCTTTGTCGGCCCCTTACACTGGATTTAATATCCGAAATCGATTGCTCGTCCTTAAAAACTCTCGTATACCAATTTTCATCTGAATCCGATGTATAATAACGACAATATCGCATTACCAGTGAATAGTTAAAATGGACGACCCTTTTGGCCGACCCCTGACTTTAATTTGGATAAATGAAATCAATTGCTTGTCCCTAATAACTTCTAAATCTTCTAAATCTAGAATCTTTGATATCTAAAATCGATTGCCCTTCCCTCAAAACTCCCGTGTGCTAATTTTCAAAGCAATCCATTGCATAATAACGTCAATATTGCTAAAACAGTAAAACATTAATTAATATGGACGACCCCTTTCGTCGACCCCTGGCAAAACATTTGACATCTGAAATCGATTGCCCGTCCCTGAGAACTACCGTGTACAAATTTTCATCTCAATCCGATGTATAATAACGACGATATTGCAAAAATACTGGAAGGTTAATATGGACGACCCCCTTTGCCGGCCTCTTACACTAAATTTAATACCTGAAATCGATTACTCGTCCCTTAAAACTCTCGTGTACCAACTTTCATCAGAATTCGATGTAAAATAAAGGCAATATCGCATTAACAGTGAATATTGAATATGGACGACCCCTTTGGCCGACCCCTGACTTAAATTTGGATAAGTGAAATCAATTATTTATCTCTAACTCCTATGTGCAAATTTTCATCCCAATCCGGTGTATAATAACGAAAATAATTGAAAAGTTATTGAAAATTTAATATGGACGACCCCTTCTGCCGGCCCCTTACACTGAATTTGATACCTCAAATCGATTGCACGTCACTCAAAACTACCGTGTACCAATTTCATCTGAATACGATTAATAATAACTTCAATATCGCAAAAACAGCGAGCAGTTCATATGGACGACCCCTTTGGCTGACCCCTTACACAAAGTACACCTGAAATCGATTGCTAGTCTTTCAAAACACTCATGTGGAAATTTTCAACACGATCCGACGAAAAATAACGTCAATATCGCGAAAACAATATTTGTCTTGTATGGACGACCCCCTTCAGAAGGGGTCATCCGAAAATCTAAAAACATTTTTCATCCTTCCTGGTCCTAATGAGCATCCATGCCAAATTTCAGCTCTCTAGCCCTAAAGACGGCTGAGTCTATAGAGGACAAACAAACAAGCAAACAAACAAACAAACATACAGAAATTGCTTTTTATATATATAGACTAGCTGATCCCGTACGAACTTCGTTTCGCTTTAAATCATTGGTACGTCAACATTAGTTTAGAAAATGAATTCGAAACATTCTTTCGACAATTTTGGGGAAAAAATTCAACAGTGTTTAAATTTGCTACTATTACTATTACTTGAAATTCAAATTAAACGGTTGATTGGCTTTTTATTAAAATTTATGTGAGAGTGTTTTCTTCTCGATCAGTTGCAAAATCTAGACACTATGGCAGAAACATGTACTATTTCTTTATGTGCACGACTCTTTTGCTTGACCTTCACACTTAAATTGGTATCAATTAACTGCCTCCAACAAAATTATTGCACAAAACACTGAACTTTCAATGAAACCCTCTTTTTCTGTCCCATGGCCCGAAATTCGATAATTGAAACCAACTTTACGTTCCTCAGAACTCCCTTGTGCCATTTTTTCTTTTCAAATTATGTGTAAAATAACGTCAGGAACTTGAAAACAGTGAACAGTGAATATAGACGCCCTTTTCGCCGACCCTTGACACGGAACATGCTACCTGGAGTCAATTGCTCATAGTTTATAACCCTCATCTCAACATTTTCATCTCAATCCGATGCATGATCACGACAATATCGCGAAAACAGTGAGCAACTGACATGGACGGCCTTTTTTTTTGACCACGATTCAAAACTTGACACCTGAAATCAATTATCTTTTCTGTTAAACTCCCATGTGTCAATTTTCATTACAATTCTTTGCTCAATCAAGAGAATATCGTAAAAACAATGAACAGATAATAACCCCTTTTGCCGACCCCTGAGTCAAGATTTGAAACCTGAAAGCAAAAGAGCGTCCCTCAAAACTCCTATGCGGAAATTTTCATCTCAATCCAATGTAGAATAACGTCAAAATCGCAAAAACATTAATCAGTTATTATGGACGACCCCTTTGGCCGACCCCTGACCCTAAATTTAATAACTGTAATCGATTGCTCGTCTCTCAAAACACTCATGTGCAAATTTTCATCACAATCCAGTGTATAATAACGCCAATATCGCAAAAACATTAATCAGTGAATATGGACGACCCCTTTGGCCGACCCCCGATTCTAAATTTGATAACTGTAATCGATTGTTCGTCTCTCAAAACACTCATGTGCAAATTTTCATCACAATCCAATGTAAAATAAAGCCAATATCGCAAAAACATTAAACAGTTGATATGGACGACCCCTTTGGCCGACCCCTAACCCTAAATTTGATAACTGTAATCGATTGCTCGTCTCTCAAAACACTCATGTGCAAATTTTCATCACAATCTGGTGTATAATAACGCTAATATCGCAAAAACATTCATCAGTTGATATGGACGACCCCTTTGGCCGACCCCTGACCCTAAATTTGATAACTGCAATCGATTTCTTGTCTTTCAAAATACTCAAGTGCAAATTTTCAACACGATCCGACAAAAAATAACGTCAATATCGCGAAAACCATATTTTTGTTGTATGGACGACCCCCTTCAGAAGGGGTCATCCAAAAATCTGAAAACATTTTTCATCTTTCCTGGACCTAATGAGTATCCATGCCAAATTTCAGACCTCTAGCTCTTAAGACGGCTGAGTCTATAGAGGACAAACAAACAAACAAACAAACAAACAAACAAACAAACAAACAAACAAACAAACAAACATACAGAAATTGCTTTTTATATATATAGATTATATTAAAGTTTCCATGCTTAAGCTACATATAGAATTTCCAACTAGAACATTATTTGTGTGTGTTTATTTGTGTGTTGGGGAAGGGGTGTTTATTATTATTAAGTTCTAGTGGAAAGTAGTTTAGTGTGGAAAGTTCAGTAAGTTTACCATGTTTTTTTTTTCTTCTACATACTCAGAGATACAATCGAAATAAATTAGTTTGGTATTCATAATCGTTCATAATTTTTTTTCTTCTTGAATCGTGTTTAGGGCTTAAAGTTTATCCAGCAGTGCATAAAATGAGTTTTAATTAATAAAAGTTTCATTTTTTGTTGTTACGTTCAGAGCAGAGACAGAAAAATATTACGGTGACTCCAAAATTAGGGAAAGCTTCTGCTACACTAGGATAATTTCCTTAATGAGTTTCTTACGGTCAGAACTAAGAATACCTTTTCATTCTTGCAAATACGATTAATCAAATAAATATTTATAATGGGTAGTCTGCTTTTGGGCTTTGTGCTCTTCGATTCCCAATAGTTGTCTCGGCATCAAAACTAAGGTCCAGTTCTCAATATTTCTGCAGTCAGGATTTTAATTTATCAAATACCTAATTATCGCTATATTGTGTTTATCGTTAATAAATCGTTCAAAGTGTCATTACTATTTTTTTCCTTAAAAGACTCGTGCAATTTCTTTGTTTTGGAGTGTAAAGAACAAATGTATTGTCTTGTATTTAGGGGGGTCAGATATTTGCTTGCTACCCACATGAGCAAAATTATCGTAGGATAATATAAATTCAAGATTACTTTTCCAAAGAATTTTAGACATTGGTCATTCAATGCTTCACATTTTTCATTGTGAATCCTTGAAATTGAACATGATAGTTATTGATACGACATGGATATACGCGCGTTCAGGTTTTTTTTTCAAATACACTTTTATTATACTTAAATTGAAGCATTTAGTTAGTTATTTTGTCTTTAGGAAAATAGGAGAATAGTATGCTTAAAATCAGATTACACTGGTCAAAAGTGTCTCCAGATCACATCCTTTTACCCACTCCCCACAATAAAATTATTTGCTAGGATGCAGAGGTGACCTCGGTCCTAAAGCACGAATTATTTCTTTCATCCCTTTCTCTCTTTTCCAATCTATTTATTGACTACTAGGACGTGGCCGGCGCCGTTATTGATGATTAAAGAGAGAGCATCAGTTTTGGGCATTGTGAATGTGCTGTCAGTCCCAGACACCATTCATTTGACCTTTGAACAAAATTGGTGGCCTCGGTCAATCACGGAGTAGCAACCATTGGCGATGTGGAATTCGTTCTACTGAGCCACGCCTGCGATCATGGGATTCTAAATGCATTTTAGTCAATATCATTGATATACCAATAAAGAGTTTCTATAAAGTATACTGAGGAAGTTCAACGGCATTAGCCAATATTATTTTAATACTTGTTAATTAAATAAAGCATTTCGGGTTCAATGTCTAAAGGTGGATGTGAGTAGTGAATCAAGCTAAGCTTATTTTCGGATTTTGAACAAAATCATAATAATAAAGCGTCATCTTGATCGTAATAATCATAAATAATTAGTCGTCATTTGTAGGGGAAAAATAATGTTTTCATTAATATTTCACGCGTGAGCTTTCATACGTCGTATAAATCAAAATAAAAAAAAACAGTTTTATTACGAAAAATACAAAAATTGACATACAATGTTGCAACTTTTTTCCATTTAGGATATTTGTAGTCTGGACAACATATTCCATTTGGGAAAGTCAAATTTAAATGTTGTTTTGATAACTTTTGCAGCCGTTTTCTGTGAATTTTCAAGATGTTTCATACGACGTAATGAAAGCTCATGCGAGATTTGCAAAGTTCGAATGTCAATTGAATTGCTAACCCGATCAAATTTGCGAAACGATCGCTTATTAAAATACCTGTTTGCTTATTAAAATGCGTTAATCGTTAACTGGAAATCAAGGGATGGATTATCAATTAATGTCAATATCACCCGAGGCGCATATGGAAAGCATTTTAATGATCATATCAATATACTGAAGAATTAAGACTTTTAGAGACCAGGTTCCATGAAAATCATAATTAAATTAACAACAAAAATCTCAAATGTGAGTTTTGAAAATCGGTTCATTGAGAAATGAGGTACAGCGAAGCAAAGACAAAATATGATGTCTTTGTTTTAAGTGCGATTTTTTTTCTAACGGAAAATCCGGGGTAGAGGTCAAAATGTTTAAAGGACCTCCTTATCGAAAAACAAGAATAAAATACCTACACAATGAGTCTAATATCATATAAATCGGTTGACATTTGCGGCCACGGGAACGAAAACAAACTTCGAGTCGAATTTCCCCGAAACGGATATTTTGAGAACAGCTTTGGAGGGTAAGCCAAAAGTTAAAGTAAAAGTTTATCATGATTTGGTGCATGTATTTTAACAGTTGGTTTGGAAAGAATCTGGTGTTCAGAATTCAAAACTTTTGCTAGAATTCGTCTAAAACCTCTGTGCCTCAAAGCGCTGAATGTTTCGGTTTTTACCCTCAAAAATCATCAAAAGGGGGACCAGAGGAATTTCGGAAAATCTAAATGATGCCCAATGACTAAGAAATGCATGAAATTTCCAGATCAGTTGTTATCTCGGAAAAAAAAAATTTTGCCAAATATCGACTTTCTAAAACTCTCCAGGAAATCTATTTTTGACAAAAAAAAATGTTTATCGTTTTTATACCAGATCTCGACGTTTCATGCATTTAGACATTATAGATCGAAATTTCGACTTCCCTTTTTTCATTGGTTTCCATTTTGATTATTTTTCAAATTATAATGTTGATGTTTGTAAAAAAAAAATTATTTTTCGAGGTAACACCAGATTTGAAGTTGTTGTAATGAGTAGTTCAACGCAGGTTTCAGTAGTGGGATAGAGTTATCTTTAATTTTCTAAATTTATTTGGTCTGTTGGATTTCAACATCTGGATGTCATTCATCCCTCTTATCTTTGTTCATGTTTCGTCAGTCTAATCATTACATAGCTACAGAATTCATTAGCGATTGCTATTGTCGCATTCTCCAATTCATATTCCCTATCCGGGAAAGTTCTCATTTCTGAATGAGTAAATGCGAAACTACTTTTTTCTGAGTAAATAACCTGAGTTATCCACATTTGTACCACTGACCACAATGGCTGGACACTCGATTTCGTTTTCTGGATTATTTTTTCAACAGTACGCAATATCGATTCCAGGGTGCGCATCGATCGATTTGAAGAAATGCTATCCCAGTTAGGAAATGCCACCCAACTTCAAAATAAAAACAGGCAATTTCTACGATAACATTGGGTTAAACAGGTCCATTTTTCCTACAGGGAATTTTTTGTCGAATTTTTCAGGTTCGTCACCTGCCGCCGATATTGCGAACCTACTAAATCTGACAAAAAAAAGACCGAAAATGGTTGAATTTTTGTGTGTCAAGTTAGTGTGGTCAGTGTTTGTACCGTGTTTATCGTCATCACCTGTTATCAAACATCTTCGATCTTTTGTTCAATTGCGAAGTGACCAAGCATGTGGACAACTAAATCAAAACGTGGTCATGTCGGAGGATCCGAACGTTGAGTTTCAACAGATGTTTTAAGCATTTTTAAGTCATTTGGCAACAAAATTAAAACTTTGATTTTTCGAATTTTCTTTGAGGGTCAAAAACGAAAACTTTGAGCACTTTGAGGCACTCCTAAATCAAGTCCGATTGAGCTGAAGTTTTTAAAGCAATTTTTTCTACAAATTTTATATTTCGATTTATCGACCTCGATTAAATCTGTATAAGCTCAATACTGATGTTATGAAATCGCTTGGTACATCTTTGTACCTGAAAATGATCACATTTTCATATGTGATGAAAGAAATTAGAGAAACATGAACTATCAAAGAACGAAAGAACATAAGCCGTAAATATCATGAAAATTTCGAAAAAGATACAACGGCTCACCGACAGGACTTGAACCTGCAATCTCCGCTTCGGTACAACGGCGCGTTAGCCAATTCCACCACGGTGAACGTGATGGAACCGGCGAACATGAGCAATCGAGCTCTGCCGATCAACTGCTGGACCTTCTATCGAAACACCATGTATATCCTGCATGTGATCTTTCCCTCTATTGATCTCTTTTGTTTCTATAACCCCACCCATCGACTCGATAGACCCATTTCGATAGAAGGTCCAGCAGTTGATCGGCAGAGCTCGATTGCTCGTGTTCGCCGGTTCCATCACGTTCACCGTGGTGGAATTGGCTAACGCGCCGTTGTACCGAAGCGGAGATTGCAGGTTCAAGTCCTGTCGGTGAGCCGTTGTATCTTTTTCGAAATTTTCATGATATTTACGGCTTATGTTCTTTCGTTCTTTGATAGTTCATGTTTCTCTAATTTCTTTCATCACATCTGTATAAGCTGTTAAACTTGACAAAAAAAAATTAGCATTTGGAGTACTGAATGGATACTAAATAACTCTGGACCCAGATTCTAAATTTGGATTCAAATTTCGAATTCTGATGCCAAACCCTGATTTGTTATTTAAATGCTGATCCGGTACGCTGGAGCCCGATCATTGTTGCTCCAGGATTCTGATTTCGTAACCTGATTCCGGACTAAAAATATGATCTTATGTTTTGATCCTAGAACCTGAAGTCTGATAATGACCCCGGTTTCTGTACTTAGAGCATCATGATGCTAATCCCAAATCTTCACCCTAGAGCCTTATTTTTAACGCTGATCCGTACTCGTTTTTTGTTTAACCCTCATCCGTCGCTGATTTTTGTATCCGTTTAGTACCTGGAGTGTTGATTTGACATTCCTCTCTTAGTACGTTATAACTTTGCGGTACAACGATCGAAAAAAAAAAATCATCAATAGAAACATTTTAATTACAATTAAAAATGTTTCGAATATTTTATACAGTTATATTCACAAGTTTCTTCGCAATTCAACTTCTAAAATAAAAAACCCGAAAAATTCAATTCTCTACGACTCCAAAATCAAATGATTGCTCAATGTTTAAAATATCGTGAATTTTGTAGCCTAATTTCAAAATCAATTTAAATCAATTTAAAATAGTTTTTAAAAGAGGTGCAATAAAAACTATGTTTAAGACTACTAATTTTTGTTTGTCAAACATTTAAAAAAAATTAAATTTAAAAATTGTTTTCGACGTTTCATCGTATAGTTTTCATCTTCAGCTTTCATGAACTCTATAGTAATATTTTTGCAAGTAAACCATATGTGGTTTACGGTAGTTTTAATAAGGGATGTTTTTTCGGATTTTTAATTTTAGAAGTTACATTGCGAGGAAGCAAGTAAATATAGTAGTGGAAACGATTTAGAACTATTTACTTCAGCAGTGTCAAATTGACACTCAAAGTCTGATAAGGGATTTTTTATTTTCTGGGCTTTTAGGAAGCGTCAATAAAAAAAACCAATGATGCAAAATGAAAGAATTCATGAATTCATTAGGGGCTCCCGAAGAAATTGCTTTGTTTTGATCCTCCTGAAAAAAGTTACAAGTAATATTGACACCCAAGACCGGTGCCAAGGACCGTCCATAGAAGGGAGGGAGTTGTCTTAATCCAAATTCAGCTAAAAATAAAAATAAAACCATAAAATACACAATAAATAAGGAAATGGATTTCTAGCATCATTTTCTAACTCACAGTAATCACACAAAATCAAAAAATAATAAATTTTTCTGATTAATAAATCAAAACTTCCAATTCAAATCACAATGAAAGTTTCAAACAAATGATATTTTCAGTGAGTCATTACTGAAATTTTCTAAACAATTTGTAAGCAGTCTTGTTTTAAAATTGGAAATAAACATTCTTAAAACAAAGATTTAGAAAAATAAATTGAATTCTAAAAAAGATGTCCGATCAAGTAAAAAATTCACCATGATTAGTTGTTAAGAATTGAATAATATATTTTATTTATTATTCCTGTTAATTTACATTTCTTTTCTTCTTTTTCAACTGAAGGATTGATTGAAAAATTTCGCTGTAGTGTTTGAATTTGAAAAAAAACTGCGATGTGGAACGTAAATTTTTCTTTACAAAAAAGGTTGTTGTTTTTGTGTAAATTCTTTGTTTGAAACGGCTCACTTTTCGAAGAAAAAAGAAGATAGATACCCGACAAACATTTTTGTAGGTTTATTTCTCAACAACTTTGTTATACGTCTCATATACATTATAGAATGATCGTATGAAACTCGAAAAAACAGCATTTACCAACTGCAACAAAATTGTTAAAAAAAAAAAAGAAAAGTGGAGCAATATACATACATATTTTCAACTTCTGGCTTCAGCGATAAGAGTATACGATTTGGACGATATTCGACAAAACATTCATACATACTGAAAGAATGCAAGAGAGCACAAGCTTTTTTTTCTTTCAACGCATGCGAACCGTTGCCAGCGACAACATTTGCTACCTCTGTCATTAGGCAATTCTTGCAATACACCGGTGCATTAGCTGACCTAGTTTGACGATATTTATTTGGTTCTCGACCTGAGTTGACTGAACGACAGCACAGCTGGGGCAGATTAAGGGTTTTGAACTACGCTCAGCCCACTGTGTTTTCTGTGATCAAAAAGTACTGCGCGACTGTTTCAGTTTCAACTCTAACTGTATGCATCGGCTAACTTTGTGATGTGAATTTGTTAGTAGATGGAACACAAGACTGATCATCACAAACTAGCACTTATCGAATAACCATGCAGGAATTGTACCAATAAAACGAATGTTGCAGACTTATAGCTCCAAATTAAGGTTGTGGACCTGATAAGATACCTACAGCACTTCTTAAATCTAACATTGAATATTTTGGAAATATACTCTCGCAATGCTTCAATCTCATAACAGAAAATGGAGAATATCCCGATTGTCTGAAAACCGCGAAGGTCATACCAGTTTTTAAGTCAGGAGATTCTGCCAACGTTAATAATTATCGACCGATATCTACTTTGAGTGTTTTTAACAAAATTTTTGAAAAAATTTTAACAGTGAGGTTGAATAAATTCCTCATTGACAATAATATACTTTTTTTTTTTGTTAACAGATTTATTTAGATATTCTTCTCTAGATAGCATTCATATTACAAATTTTCACAGTGCAACTCAAAATCAAGAGCACCTATCGTCAAATTATTACTAGCTTCTAAGATAAAGTTTACATACACTATAAACATTTTTAGCGCTACTTTTCTGCTTGTTGCTCTTGTATGTTTGAATTCAGGAATTGCAAAATCTCTGTAAGCTATTCTCCTGTTTAAAGTCAATTCTAATTTTGGTTTCATGAAAGACCAGAGATGTTCAATTTTACTACAACTAGAGAATTTATGCTCAAGATCTTCGATCACTGTTGGACAATGCACACAAAATTCACTATCTGTTCTATTTTGTCGAAACAGCAACGCTGCGTGCGGTATCCTTCGATTCACCAGAAGATAGTACAGAGATTTTTCAGATGAAGAGAGATTTCGTTGTCGAATATTTCGCCAAACTCGTTGCCAATCCACCGTAGGGTTTTCCTCGACAATTTTAGGTGTTTTACTTCTTCCTCTGTAGACCTCTAGAAGTGTTGCGGCCGATGGGTTTTCTCGAACATTAGCAGGGATGTACGGCATCTCTCGAGCAATAGTTTTAAGACACGGATATAACGCCGGGATGGATCCAGGAAACGGTGGATTAGCCATTAAACCCTCAAATGAGGAAGCAAAAGGAGATTGTTCCCGACATCGAACAAAACGATTTAGCAAAAGAGCTCTACATTTCTGCATTGGTAATTGAAGGTTAAGGCCACCTCTTTCGACTGCAAGACCAATCTGCTCCATTGAAATTCTGGTTGGATGCCGTTCCCAGATGAAGTTTCCTATTTGAGATGTTATACGAGCTGCTGATGCGTTGGGGATGCTAAGGATTGACGCCATGAACCACATTTTGGATGTTATAAAGGTGTTGATGATGGTTATCTTTTGAATCAAAGTGAGGATTCGTGGTTTGAACTTCCACATAAGCTGTGAAGTTTTTCTTATGACGTCGCCCCAGTTTTCTTCAATCATACGCTTTGATGAATTGAAGAAGATGACCCCAAGAATTTTAACGGAATCGCTGAGTATGAACCAACCCGGGGTTCTCGTATTCTGTTGTGTTCCGATGTTTATTGCAATTGTTTTGTTTGTGTTCAGTACTGCTCCAGAGCATTGCCCAAACTCACTGAACGCATCCACAATCCGTTGCAATTTGTTGTCATTCTCCACGATGATCGAAATGTCGTCAGCATATGCCAACACCAGCTCTTGTGGGTTATTACAAATGGATAGGAGATGTTCTAGGAGAGGGTGTAAGTATAGGACGAATAGGTGCATACTGAGGGGATCTCCTTGTCTAACGGAACGTTGGATGGGGAAGGAGGGAGACAGATTTCCATTTATCAACATTTTTGAGGAGGACTTCGTCATGATTTTATCCAATAAAGAAACAAACACAGGGTTAAAATGCAAACTTCTTAAAACACATAACAGATAGCTTTGATCAACACGATCAAAGGCGTGATCGAGATCGAAAGAGATGAGTCTTCCTGATCTTCTATGACAGTTGTACTCTACAACACGGTCTTTGATGGCTGATAATGCTTCAAAAATGTTGTGATTGCTGTTTGAACACTTCTGTGATGAGTTCAAAATATGATGATGTTCCATTATCCTCTCAATACGCTGCTTGAGTATCCGTGCCAGGAGTTTGTAGTCAAAATTCAACAAAGAGATTGGACGGTAACTTTTGATCGTATCGTCGGTGGTTTTCTTTTTGGTCAACACTATGATTCCTTCCATGAATTTTTCCGAAATGTTCCCATTAAGCGCTTCATTCAAGATTAAGTTGAGCTGTCTATGAATGATATCGAATGCCTTCCAGTAAAATTCTTTGGGAATGCCATCGTTACCGGGAGATTTTCGAGAGGCACTTGATTTAATGGCAAAATAAATGTCTTCAGTGGTTATTTCGTTCATCAATCGTTCGTTTATTTCAGAATCTGGAGAAATCTCTCGACGGAATACTAAGTTTGAACTGGAAGTGACGTTCTGTCTACTGTACAAACGACGAAAATAATCTGTTATGTGGTTTTCTATTTCAACAGGATCAGTCAAAACTGTATCTTGGTGTTGAATTGTTGAAATGTGACTCTTTTTGTTGCGTAGCATTCGTTCACCAAGTTGAAACGAGGAAATTTTTTCACCTCCAATGTACACATCGTTCAAACGTTGGAAAGATTTCGAAAATTGATTTTGGAGTTGCAACATTTTTGCTTTGATTTTGTTTACTTCCGAAGTTGATTGAGGATTATTTAAAAGATTATCATAAGCGATCGTCAAAGTTCGATATAAAAACTCATTTTTGGCATGAAATTCTTTGAAGACTTCATTTGTTTTCCATCTGAAGAAACTACGTATTTTAGGCTTTGCGCATTCAATCCACCACGCCATCCAACTACTAAAGCTTGCGCGCTCACGTAACCAGCGATTCCATTTTTGTTCGAACTCTTCTAAGTTTTCTTCTGTTAAAATATGGGATCGGATTGACCAAAACCCACGACCTTGAGCCTTACCAAGATCAGGAAGACAACATCTAATTTTAAACGCTTTGTGATCAGAGAAACAAACAGGGAAAAACTCAGCTGTACGAAGATTGTTAGTGAGAGAGTGAGAGATATAAATGCGATCAATGCGCGAACCCGAATTCGGGCGAATAAAACTATACGCTATTTGATTACCATGTTTTAATTCCCACGCATCAGACAAATTCATATTGTCGACAAACCTTTTTAGCGAGATACTTTGATTATTACAACCAGTAGCATCTTTCAAGGATAACACGCAATTAAAATCACCTCCTACTATTAGATTTGAGGTGGCATTTTGGAGATAGAAAGGGAGGGTATGGCGAAAAAGATGTTCACGAGATGCTAGGTTTTGTGTGCCTGATGGAGCATAGACATTGCATACAGTTACGTTACCTCCCAGCTTTACGGTGATAACACGACTGTCTAGACTTCGTTGTATGTTTGTGTACGGTATGTGTTCTTTTAGGGCAATAGCAGTGCCTCTTCGTGCACTGTCGACGTTCGTGATCACATTATAACCAGGGATAGTAAAGCTGGGGTTCTCAACTTCTTGGAGCAAGACAATGTCAGATTCAACAAGACGGATAAACGAAATCAGGCACTGAATTTTGTTAGTATTAGACACAGCATTGGTGTTAATGCTGCAAATATTGTAGCTTAAGCATGTGTTAGTAGACATAGTTAATACACAAATCTATCTTAGACGACCTTTCCCGCGTTTCACTTTTTTAAACGGGGCTGCTTCATTCGAAGAGTCGTCAGCTGAACCTTCACCAGTGGAGTCTTGTATTTCAGTATCGGAAATCTGGGTGTTGATGGTATGGGAAAATTGGGAGGGAAGTTGAGGAAAAGGGAAGTCACTTACCACATTAGAGCTGATGTCAACCGCCTTGCGTGCCGCTGTAGGTTTCTTATTGATTGCTGTTTTCTCGGGCGCTGATGTTGGTGGTATATGCCCAACGTCCAATGGTGTCGAGCTATCACCCTTTTCTCCTTCCTCCATTTGTTCGTCCGATGATGTTGATTGCTGCTGATGATCGATGTTGGTTGCGGTAACGGTACTTTGGTCAGTGGGAGGCGTCGTGTTGGTACTGCCATTTAGGGTTTTCTGATGCTCATGTAACTGTGTTGGCTCGGTGTTGGTGAAACTGGGCATCAAATTTGGACGAGCTTGAGAGTTGATTCCACTAGTGCTTGGTCTGCTTAGCACGTCTGCATAGCTGCCTCCTCCACCACCTCCGCGCGCGACCTCCAAACGTTGGTTGAGATCGTTCTTTTGTCCCACTAGCTTTCTGTTTTCAACACAAGTACTACCCGGATGAATTTGGTAGTGGCAGTGTCGACAAATTTGAGGCTGGCTTCTGTAGGAAACAAGCGTTTCCTCACCTTGGATAGTAACGAATGATTTGATGTGTTTTCGTAGAATCATCTTGACAATTCTCACACCAGACACAACACCTTTGTATTTGAAACCTTCGTTCCACACTTCATCTCTGATTGAAAGCACTTCACCATACGAATTCAGGAATGAAATAATTTCATCATTCCGAACATTTTCGGATAGGTCATGGATTTTCACTTCGATTCCGCCATCATCCATAATTAGTCGCACCTTAGTACGCTTATTATTAACTTCAATCTCATGTCGTTCATTGTGCTCAATAACTACATCTTGAGCAGTTTTCAAATCAACACACTTCACATGTGCGCAGTTTTGCGCATGGTTCATTTGTAGGCGTATCACTTGTTGCAACGAAAGACCGAGAGTTCCATGAACGAAATCATGGATTTGCTCATACGATGAGCGCTTGGAAAAGTTTTTCAAATCAACCTTGAAGGTATTTTCTCGCACTCGAAAAGACATTGTCACGAACCGAACGCCTAAGCAGAACGTGAAAAAAATATACTGTCGCCAGAGAACTGACGCGAAGGCTATAGCAAGGTCACACTTAAGTGCGAAACGCACACGCCAAAAACTGTACAACTCGGAGCTCTAGATAAACGCGTCTGCTCGCAACGAGCGCTTGAGCCGAACAGGAATAATATACTTTATTGAAGACAGTATGGTTTTTAATCTGGGTCTAGTACTTTGAATGCAATATGCGAATTAGTTGACTCAATTATCGAAAATATTGATTCCAAGAATATCATTGGTGGTCTGTTTCTGGACTTAAAAAAAGCGTTTGACACTTTAGATCATGAAATACTCCTGACCAAACTAGAGTACTATGGTATACGAGGTGTAGCCAATGACTTAATTCGTAGCTACTTATCAAATCGGAAGCAATTCGTGTCCATTGACAACACCAGCAGTGCACTTGAAAAAATTGAAATAGGGGTTCCACAGGGAAGTAATATTGGACCATAACTTTCCTTATATATATCAACGACTTAAGCAAGCTTCCCTTACATGGTACTCCTCGTCTCTTTGCCGACGATACTGCTCTAAGGAAAATGGAGGAAGACCTCGAATTGCTACTTAACTATTTCAACAGCAACCTTTTATCATTGAACTTTTCAAAAACTAAATATGTAATGTTCCACTCAGCACGAAAAATTGTACCTCCACACAATGATCCAATGGTTCGGAGGTGTACCATTGAAAAAGTAAATGAATTTAAGTATTTAGGCATACTTTTGGATGAATCGCTTTCTTGGAATAATCATATCGCTCATATTCAAAGGAAAGTGTCCTCGTTTTGTGGAATTCTCTGGAAAATTAAACAATTTGTTCCACGCCACGTTCTTTTCAAGCTTTACTATGCGTTCATACATTCCCATTTAAATTATTTGATAGCTGTATGGGGCAGGGCCTCTATATCGTCTTTATCTCGGCTTCAGACCTTACAAAACAGATGCCTGAAAACTATTTTAAATTTGCCTTTGCTTTATCCGACATCAGCACTATACTCAGACACGTCGCACAATATATTGCCTTTATCTCAGCTTTGTGACTTGCAAACAATGATTTTTGTGTTCGATAATCTCCGTTCCACTAATACTAATACCTCTCGTAATTTGAAATTCACTGTAGTATCGCGCACCCATAATACCCGACAATCAAACTATTTACAATGCAGTAGATCTAGCACGGCCTTTGGTCAACGTAGAATATCGTTTACCGGACCTACTAAATATAATTCTTTACCGCAGGAAATTAAAAATTCTCAAAACCGTAACATATTTAAAACGAAACTAATACAACATCTTAAGGAAACGCTGAACCTATAACAACCAATCATCATACCAGTTTTTTTTATTCGTAAATTTTTTAACTTGTATTTCTCATTTTAATTTGTAAATTTTTTTAACTTAATAATTAAGCAGTAGTGTAATGTTCTTAAATATACTTTTTCTGTTATTTGTTATTTTTACTAAGTAAGCAAGAAGGATCTCTTAAAAGGAAACCTTTTTCCACTGAGATCCCTTGTCTAGAATAAAAAAAAAAAAAAGTAGAAAATATTTGATTTTAGATTTGTTTTGCTAATTTTATGGACCATCGTGAGTGGTAAACACCTGTTACATGGTGTCCAACTTGTCAGTATTCGATGGTTTGTCAAGTTTAGAGTTTTAATAAAAAAGGTTGATTGAATTGCAAATCGACATTTACAATAAGAAACGTTATATATGTACCTTGTGTCGTGAAATTAAATGTCTTAAGTCTAGGGTGATTTGTGACAAAATTTCGTTAAACCCCTAAAACCCTAAAAATCGCTTCCAAAATTTACACGGATTATTGATGGATTAAAAAACAACAAACAAGTTATAGAATTTATCAATTTAATTTAATTGAAACTTTCTATACAAAGAAGCTTGCACTTGACCATTCACGAGCTGCCTTCAAAAAAAAAAATAGTTAAGCATGCTACAAATCAAAAGTTTCTCGTTATTTTCAAACACTCAAGAGAAAGAAATTTACGACAAAGAGTATGTTGCGGGTCAGGCAGTGGTCATAAACCACTGCCATTTCATAGAAAACCGATTTTTGAGACATAGAATGATTCATGTAGACCAAGGTTGCCAGAACTTTTTTAGCACGTATCCGAGCCGGACAAACCGGACAATTTTACATAAAAACCTTGAAAAATCCGGGCATTTGATTTCAAAAGTGACGATCATAAACCCGGGCAATATCCGTGAAAATTTTCTAAAATTCCAAAAATTACTTAACATTAATCAAGAAAACCTTTCATGATAATTTTGGTAAAAGTTTCTAGAAAACTTGCGTTATTTTTTTTTTGTTTGATTAGCCAAATAAAGTGGATATATTCGGGAAAAATCCGGGCGATTTTGAATGAAATCCGGGCAACAGGGCCGGGCCGGACTTATCCTAAATATTGCATCAAATATCCGGGCAAACCCGGATAAAACCAGGCGATCTGGCCACATATAGACAGCCTTAAGTGTTGCTTCTGTTGATCGAAAGTGATTGTTTTATCAGATTTTTTTTTAAATTTCAATCGTTAATGTAAGAATTTAAATTTCCACCGAAAAACGTCGATAATTTCCGAGAAAATTTAATGAGAAAAGAAAAAAGAAAATGTAAATTCTTCGCAAAACCATCTCAAGATTTGTATCTTACAACTTCCGCTTGGGAGCGATAGAAAAGTCGACTAATATAATTCATTGGACTTTAAAAGACAATTCCGCTCCGTTCTGCCATCCAGGAAGGAGGGCCAGGAGTTGGCTTCGATCCAGCGGAAAATCTTCGCTTCGCCCGACGTCAGTTGCCGTTTGTCACGGGCAGGTCCAAAGCGGAAATGTCGTTCGTTCGTTCGTTGTCACACTCTTCCCTTCCCTTCCACGGTGTCTTTCTCTGTCTCGAACTGGTCCCAGGGACAAGTCTCGGGAAGTCTCCTCCCGTAAGTCGTCTGGAAGAACAGTTCTTCCGTCAGCAGCGCGGTGGTGTGAGCAAAAGACATTGAGCGCAAAATTGACACGCTACGTTTGCGAAAAGCTATAAGTAGTACATGCCCCCCGGTTTCCCATCCCATCATCCCTCGGAGAAATCGGTGGACTGGACTGGACCTGAAGTACCTCAGGATTAAAGTCGGGGAAGCTGAGTGAGTGAGTGAGTGAGTAAGTTTTGGGTAAGAAAGATCAACAGGATGGCATCAAAATCAGCAGCCCGGTGACCATTCGTTCTGAGTTCTGGTCCTGTGTCCATTTCTCGTCCTACAGTTACACCGCCCTGGGATTATGAGCTGAGATGGGTTTCCCGGGGGATGCGTCACGGTCGTTGGGTTTGGTCATTCCGGGTACAAACCGTGCTGCTTGCTGCGTGGGCGGAACCGGATGGGTTGGAAGCAGTTCCGGGCCCCGATGCTATGCGATGGTTTATAATACAAATGATCCTGTTGGATGTTTTCTCACCCCTTGGCCCAAGCCCGGAGGGAAAAAGAATCATAAAAGAACTAGGAGAACTGGAAGAAGACGAAGTGAAAGCACAGCTTGGTGTGACATTTATAATTTATAAAGTGCTGTTGCTGTACTCTTACTTCTTCCCTAATGGCTGGCGGCCTGGTCGGAACCATGATGGAATGCTGCGGGGGGAAGAAGGTACTCTGTTGCATAGCTTCAGGCGCCACTGGATGGGCTCAGAGATGAGAAACTGTCAGCTCGCAGGAAGAACACAGAAAACCGGACGCCAACGGGTGGGTGGGGAAAATGTCACGTGGCTAAGTGAAAGGTTACGAATATTACTGGCATGTCCGTTCTGAAGGGTGCGGGAAAGTTGCAACAAATGTGTGTGGGAAAAGAAAAAAACCACAGGAAAGTCTTGCAACGCTGCTGGTTTTCGAACAAATAAATATACACAACACAAGGGACGACGCCTGGATGACCCGAACGGACCAGAGAGGAGGAAGACCGATGATGGAATGTATTTACCGGTAAGTAGTGGACTTTATTCCGGAGACAGTTTTGTAAACATGACGGGAAGCGTCATGCGTCTTCTGTTGAGTTGGAGTTGGGTTGAGTTAGATGAAATATTCATATCCATCACTGTTTGCGGTTTGACCTCTTCCATGCAGGTGATTATTACTAAAAACAGTTTTTGAAAATAAGTTATTTATTTGATATTCAGTTTTACTTTCTGATACACAGAATTCTCAAATAAGGCCAACTAAAGTCTAATCGAGCGAAGAGAAAATGATTACCGACTCCATTACGAAATGTTGGTTTTTTAATGCTTGATGTTACTATTAAGATTAACTTTAAAAGAATGTTGACATTGAAAATTCTTGATATTTTTATTTTGAATTTCAACTTAAAAGTATAATTTTAACTAAATACTTACTCCGAAATCAAGAAAAAAAAATCTGTTTCCGAACAAATCAATAAATTTGTACAAAAATCCAATTTAGAAAATCTTATACCGAAGCCAGGATTTGCGATTATCAGCAGTAACTGTTGAACAACTCAACTCGGCCCCATAATTCATTTCTCCCCCCCGGGTGGAGACCGCTCAAAGATCAGTTACCTACCACAAGGGCACATGGCGAAGGATTATTTATGACCAGACCGTAACTTCAGAACCCTTTTCGAGTGTCTGTTTCGTCTCGGAGGGGCAGTAGAAAACTTTTGATTCGTTGCATCCTTTACTGCTACATGCTTAACCGTAGGTAAAAGTGACTAGGAAATATTTTAGAACAAAAAAAAATTATTGTGGTTATGTTTTTTTTCTAAGATTGAACCACCGAATGAAAAATAAACCTTAGCTAAACTTATTTTTCGAAATAAAGCTTTTCGATTCATACTCTTGTGCTAGAATTTCCTTTTTGCAACTTCATACTTAAATGATTATATTTCAAAAAGAAGTTTGGTTTTGGAAAGGCCAATTTTTTTCTACTAACAAATAGTGTTGAGTCAAAATGGGTCTTTTTGATACTGTTAAGATTTCGAAAGAAAAAATACAACCTTCATCTGGACTTGATTTCACTTCGGTATTTTTTGCAATTCCGCACTGATGTATCAATTATTCAAAACTAACTTTGGTTGCATAAAGGCCTGCTTTCCTACTGAAAAAAAACAGTGTTGAAGAGTAGTTCTTTTCAATTATGTTTGCAAAACAATTTCAAAAAGTGTTACTTTTAAACACTGATTTGATTTTAAAGAGAAAAAAACCACTACCTGTTACTTCATGTTCAAAGACTTGATTCTGAAGCGTATTTTCGGTATTGCAAAAATTGTGTACGGCCAGCCTCGTTGGATTATGTACAACTAAGGCTGGTAAAATCTACTTTTTGCAACTTGTTGCAAAAAAAAATGTCTGAAACTCGTTGCAAAACTCGAATTTTTCAGCACTCGTTGTAATTTTTAAACTCGTAATGTACGACTCGTGCATAAAAAAAATTGGTTGCATAAATAACTTTTTTGCAATCGCATCAAATTATCTGTTTTTCAAAATACATTTTGAGTTTCAAAAATAAGTATTTTTCGATACTGTTTTGTACAAAATTTAAAATTGATGATTTAAGTGATAGTTTTTATGCCTGGCAATTTTTTTAGCAAGCAAAAAAACACATAATATAGATAAACAATACAAAAATTTTAATGTCAAATATAATGTGTTTATTATTCAAATGCAATTTTTGAATGAGTTCAAAAGTTTTATTAATACGATAATTTAACGCACCGGGACGCAGCTGAAGCATATCAACAAACGAAGCATTTCCGTTGTTAACGACGAATTGTCGTGAAACATTGGTTTTCGTATTCAGTATAGTTATTTTGATGCTGTCTGACATATTTTCAATGACTTCTAACGGCGACTTGAGTATTTCGGCACGTTTACAATCTTCATACGACCACAAGTTGTATATTTGAATGGCAAACTTTCGGAGTCTATGCCAGTTTTATCCGAAGTTCCCCAAGGATCCATTTTGAGGCCATAATTGTTCAGCATATTCATTAATGATTTACCGACTGTTATCAAATATTGTGAAATTCATATGTTTGCCAGCGACTTTTGGATTTATTTAAGCTTTCTTTCTAAATACAATTTTCAGTTCAGAAATTAATTTTCCGCAATATCCAGTAACTACTTGACCTCAAAAGGGATTTAAAAATAAGTGTTAAAAAACACGTCCAAAAATTAGTTCGCCTCTGGCGGAATTCAGACTTTTACCATTCTAGGCCAATGACATTCCGTTCAACGATACTATACAAGTTCACTTGTACTTATCTATAACAATAAATTTCGAATTGCAATTTTACAAACCTTAATTTAGTAATCAAACTCAAATCATGACAATTAAAAACCCCTAACTCGTCTTTAGAATGGATTTTAAAGGAAGTGAAACTTAACAAATTCAAACCAACTAAACTTCAAAATTCATTCATCAAATACCAATTCAACAGATCAAAAACTCAAAAATAAAGTTGTTTACTACTCACTAGTCAACAAAATAAGCAAAAAAATAATTTTACCTTATTGCTAGTCACTTTTTTTTTTTTTTTAAATCGTTTGCGCCATAACAATGTTGATGCTTATTTGAAAGTTTTCTTCAAAAAACCAATTTTAGCCTCAATTTTTTTATGTGTTATTTTCAATACTAAACTATACATTCAAAGGGGTTTTGAAAACTACAAAAGGACACAAAATTGCCATTTTTCCGTAATTTTGATTTTTTTTGGGTGCCTTAAATTCCAAATATGCAATAACTTTTCTTTCCATCAGCTTTTGTTTTTGAAATAACTTTTGAAATTTAATTGATAATCATTATAGATAAATTTCTCAGTTTTTGTGACAACACTGTAAAGCAATACAAAGATTTAGAAAAAAAAATGAAATCACTGATAAACTTTTCCAAGATCGCAATTGATTTGGACTTCTGCGAACAAATTTATAGAATTTGTTGTTTGCGTTATACCATTCTGTAAATTAAGGCAATTTGTTTTTTTCAAAGAAGTTAAATCAATCTTTTTGAAATCTTCAACCAATTTGTTGAATGACATGAAACTTTTTTTAAAAACTTTCTTAAGAATGTCAGAAATACTAGTAACGGTATAATTTTGAATTTCTCAAAATTTGGAATTAGGTTTTTGGATATTTTTTTATTGAAATTAGAATATCTAGGCTAAAGATTACTGTTTGATTGAATGGGTGAGAATCAACAAACTCAGAATCAGTTTTTGTTTTTCATGTAGTTTTGCTGGTTCATTAGTTATCAATGATTGATTTCACTCGAATTTGCTTCAATTTTAAACTTATAAACGCCATATTACCAAAATTAGGGGAGATAGACAATTCCGACAAAAAATTCGGTCGCCAAAATATTTCCGAATCATTCAAAAATGAAGTTGCACTATTAATTTGTACAAAAATAGTTTAAAAATGGTCAGCGTTTTCATTGATTTTTTAATGTAAAAAGATAATCCTTTTTTATATTTTGTTAAAATATTGAAACAAGTTTGCCGAATTTTATAGTTCTTCTATTTAGATATTTTTTTTTTGATTTTTTAAAAATATGTTTGTTTTTTTTTTTAATTTTGAATGTTTTAAAACATTGTTTGTACCTTTTGTCCTTCCAAGGATCAAATGTTTCAATTGATAGCGTCAAAATTTACAGAGCTCAAAATTTTCAGACTATGAACCCTGATTTTGAAAATTTATATACATTTCACATAGGTTTAAATTATTTCAAATCTTTAATTTAATCTATCATGATTTCTCAGTTTATCTCAGAAAAGTTCTAAAATGATTCGAAGTAGCAACAAAGAAGCTTATGTTTGCGCAATGCTTACTAATTTTGTATTTGCTTTGTGTCTTCAATATTCTTTACAAAAGTTGAAATAACTTATTTTGATTTATTAGATTCTTATTTACCAACAAGGTTGGAACAAATATCAATTTCTACATTTGTCACCCCCTCCCCCCTTTCCTCCTTCCCTTCGAAATTTTCAAAACATCTGAAATAAACTTTGAAATAGTTTATGTAAATTTCGATAAAAAATTCCAATATCTGAAAGTTTGCAAGACCAAAAAACAAATTTCAGAAGACCGGAGTTTTTTCAACTTTTGATTTCTTGATTTGATTGAATTATTCGATAAAAAATTACGTAATTAATAGGTTTTGTGCAATGATATAGCATGCAATTTTGTTGCATACAATCTTTCATGCAATTTATTTCAATTTATTTGTTTATCGTATTATTTTTTATTGTCCCCCTCCTCGCGATGTTCCAACTTCTAGTGACAAAAGAAGGATTTGAAATTTTTTCCAGCCTAATCAATAAAATCAAATTTCTCAATCTACAATTTTTAAGTGTAAGCTTCAAATGATGAAATAATCATTTATAAAATATGTTATGCTATGTAATTGTGAACATCAAAAATATACTTTATTAGACTTTAATTTTTACAACTGGAAGAATTTGAATTCAATTTAATGTATAACTTTGATGCTTTCTCCATTTTATCAAAGTAAATTTTTTCATAAACTACGTGTTTCAAACAACTTCTTGGAGTTCAAAATAGATATTTTTTTTTTGCCTTGTCGAGAATACGCATTTCAAATCGTGATCGTCAAGATATTACCGCGGATGTTTTTTTTTCAATGAATTAAATTTGATTTCATCATTTCGAATCATTTATTGATGTCTTTTCGGAAAAAGTTATCAAAACATTGGATCAATAATACTGTTCCATGGAGTTGTCTATTCAATTTTACAAAAAAAAAAGATTTTATAAAGGTAAACGTTTTTATTTTTATTTTTGTATTAAACTTAATCTTTTTCATTTTTATGTTTATTTTATATTCATAACAAATTTACCGAACTTTACAGCTCTTCTATTTAGATTTTATAAAATTTTGATCTACAGTTTTGGACTCTGTTTAATTGAATGGCGACAGTAGAATTTAGAATTCTTCCGAGTTTGAGTGATGATCATAGGTAGGAAAATGGTTTAATAAACCAATATTTATTTATATTTTTTGAAATTTTAATTATTTGTAAATAAAAATAAATAAATGTATAAATTTGAATTTCGAAAAAGGCATCACTTTGAGTTCAGCAAATATAAAATTCGTTAAAAAAATATCCAGCCTTGGTATTACTTTCAATGAAATTTAGAATGAAACTGTCATGTTAACAATCAATGTAGTAAAAATTTATGCTGCACTTCGCCATCTCCTAATGTCAGCTAGCATTCTTGCACGCCATGTAAAATTAATGCTAGCAAAAAGTCCACCTCATCTATCATATGGTTCGACTTAAACAGGAATTGACTTCATGGAGTTACCACTTCGATACCTTACCCGCTAGGCCAAATCGTCAGATGAAATCAGACAAACTGTTGCCCATCGTGCCCCGATTAATGGTGCTCTGTTGGCCTCGAGTCAACAAGTTAAAGTAAAAACGAATTTTAAAATTGATTAAAGTGAAAAATCACAACTCCAATAATGGTGAAACTTGAGGAACAATGATTTATCGATCCATACAGCTTATTTTCCGATGTTCGAAAGTCATAACTTTTTCATCACTTGAGAACTAAAAAACTTTTTTTTTTTTCAAATATTTCTGTAAAATGTAAAAGGAGAAAAATTAAAATAAAGGAATTACAAAACTGTTCATCATAAAAATTTATTCAAGAAATTCTATAGAAATCCCATTTCTAGATCCATGCCTGAAATATTGCACCTCGCGTAACTTTTGATCTCATTGATAGAACTTTTCAAAAACTTCAGACATGCTAGCTTTATATTTCAACAATCACTCTGCAAAATTGCAATAAAAAATGTAGCGTAGTTTCAGAGATATTGCAGGTTGATTGAGAATAGCCCAAAAAGTCCGATTTTCGTAGAATTACTGTTTCTCAGGCCACACAAACTCCAGAAAGCTCAAAATTTGTGATATGATAGTGTGATAGTTGATCTATCTAACGCAGAAAATTTGATCAAAAAATATGATCAGAGTAAAAAGTTATGGAAGTTCAAAGTCGAAGTGACAGTGCGCGTGCTTCCAATTTCTATACAATTATTAACGGTACTGTAGATTGGTGTCTTACGGAACGAGATTTTGGTCGTTTGTCTATGGCGGTCACAAGCTACTGTGATATGTATGAGCTTTGATCGATGGAAATTTGTTCATTTTGTTATATGTGTTCATTCTGTAAGCTTTTAGGTTGATGTTCGAAGTGTTTGTACAATTTGTCGAATTTGGCAGCGTATGCAGTGTTGAGATTGTCAACATCTGTACGTTTGTTTACAGAGTTTTTGGTCATGTAGATGAGGCACATTTCCAAAAATTCTAGATTTATATAGCGTAGTGTGCTATCAATTATTTTGGTGTTTGAGAGTTCGAATCTATGTTTACATTTTTTACAGTGTTCTATATGAGCGGATTTTTGCATGAGTTTGTCCAACATGGGGGCTGTGTTAGAGTATGTGTTAACTATCTTATCTAACTGGTTCATTAAGCGGGCCATAGACTACACAAATTGGCCTGTACAAATTCGATGATTCCGCGTCGATTGTTTGATCTATGCTCGCCCACACACTATACAAACATATTTAACGCGAACACAAATGATTGCTGGCGAAAACAGCAACAGCAACAAAAAAAACCATCTCCACCCCGGGTGGGAGAATGTTTTGTACAAAATATTTCGATTCCGACCGATTTTACTCCAACCGTTTGGGCGCTCATTCAAGCAGTGCCATACACTATGCAAATCGTGCTCACAGCGACAAAATTTCATCGAATTTCATCGCATTTGTACAAATGTTGTGTAGTCTGTGGCCCGCTTTAGTGATCTGTGCCCTGATATTCTGTCGCTTAATCTCTGTCGGGTGAGGCCAATGTATTGGTTGTCGCAATCTTTGCATGCGATGGAGTAGATGAGCTTAGAGCGATCATCGTTTGGTACTGGATCTTTCATGTGTGTGTATATGTTGCCTATGGAATTCGTTTGTTTAATGGCGATTTTGATGGACGGATAGTCGACTTGCAGCATTTTCCCTAATTTTTCCGTCAAATTTGGTACAAATGCCATGGAAAAATATCGGAGTTGGCTGTTTTCTGTTGGAGTATCACACCACCTTCTTCCAGGGAGTATATTGGAAGTAGGAAGGAGAGCTCAATACAGTAATCAAGCAAATATAATCAAATTTGTAATGGGAAGGTATTTGGGTACAAGATATGTTTCTAAGATTGTTATAGACTACTGGCATAAAGACTCGAGCTCCCAAGCAAAATTATGCTTGACCACTACATACAAACGAATCAAGAAAAAATATTTCGGGAATAAAGAAAAACTCGGGAATTTTCATATTCCGGGAAACGCTAAAATAACAGAATATTTAATCAGCAAAAAAATGACATATTTTGAAACACAGATTCAAATCATCTTAATCATCATTCAGATATACTGAGGAACTGAGATTTTTAGAGACCAAATATGTTCAATGAAAATGATAATCAAATTAATGAAAAAATACTAAAATTTGATTTAACAAAATCAATTCTTTCAAAAATGAGATTGGCCGTCTTATTATCTGCTTTTTAATGCGC
The DNA here is from genome assembly GCF_029784155.1 of Uranotaenia lowii. Taxonomy (NCBI): domain Eukaryota; kingdom Metazoa; phylum Arthropoda; class Insecta; order Diptera; family Culicidae; genus Uranotaenia; species Uranotaenia lowii. Next base: position 51,178,424 of record NC_073693.1, read on the forward strand.
CACCTATTGGTCCCTAGAAGCACTACTGGTCGTAAAAGTTACTTTCTGAGTTCCGCACAAGATCTCATTCAGTTTTTCTGACGTTAACTAAGAAGGCAAAAGATGGGCATGTTAGTGGGAAATGGTTTTTCAAGGTCATGAAGCCTCCCAGATTTTGTAAGAGAGAAGAGAATAGCCCCCATTTAGAGTAGGGATCATGAGTAAAGAAAGATGTATTTTCCATAGCAGCCGATACTCTAGTGTATTGTTTGACGCAATTGGGTTTCCTTTTTCAATTTTTGGAAGACCACCAACCAGACAACTGGTAGTTCCAAATTAGTGGTGCTGTGAGAGTGAGCTAGGTTATCCTTTGTAAGTCATCCATGTGACTTGTCTTTATATAAAGCTAAACTTAAAACCTTAAAGCTATTTTCTAGGTTTCCGAAAGTAGCCAGTAAACCACAAGTGTATAAAACTCTAAGTGAAAGTCAGCTATTTAAATAGAGTATTGTGAGTTAAAAGTTTTACATCAAATAAATGTAAATTAACGTTTCGCTTAAATAACTAGATACAGCTCAGAGAAGGATAGCTAGACGCACCATTTTAAGCTAGCAATATTGTAGAATACGGATCACTGGTAAGATTATTTTGGCGATAATTACGGGCGAAATTCAAGAATTTAATTATTAATTCTGGTGTTGAACAGGAAGTTCCCACTGTTCAACGTGGGTGTGCACGTGGAGGCACAATATACCTTCTTTTGTTGGATGAAATCTACGCAATTGTCTTCGACGTTCTGCAACTGGTTACCCTATCCGTTCAAAGGGAAATACTCGGATCCTCGGTTCTCGCAGACGAATTAACGTGAGACTCAGCCTAAAGTGAACGAATTTCCCGCGTTATTTCCGGTCTCAGTAGGCGCTCCTCGTGAGATCGATCGGCCATTGCTACTACCGCTACCGCATGGGCGGTGTCGGAATTATTGGCATCGTCAAGTCACTCGAGCTTCTCGCCGAAATATGCTCGAACGGCCGGTTTGCGTCGCAGCTGTGGAAAAACATCGCCATCAAACAACCGTTCTCGACCTCACCGAGAATTAAACATCGAACCACGTGGTTACCAGTTTTCTCAAAAGGAAGCAGACGAATAAGAACAGGTGTGCTAGCATGTAAGTTGAACCTATGTACATGAGACATTACGTGACGTCACGATTAGGCAGGATGCTATTTGGTCAGACCAATATAACTTTTGTAAAATTATCTGCCTGTTTGGTCTACTAGAAAGACGGTTGACGAATCTTTCAAGGGGGGTTTTTGCTTTGATTATTTCAAAAATTGCACCGCTGTGGAGATTGCATCTTGATTGATTCCCGGGTGAAGTTTTAGGACCCTTTGAGGTTTTTTTGGAAGAGCTGAACGTGTATTGAGTGTTTTAGAACAAATTTCAACCACCCTGAGAGGGAGGCTTAAGCCGGGCACCCTGAAAACACGCACCCGCAGCCCTTCTATACTGAGGGTGGCGCTTAAGCTGCGGAGTGTTGAACAGATTCATTCGTTACAGTTGAAATCATCCCGAGAACTCTCGGGAAAAGGATCGTAAGATTTCCCGATTCCCGAGAACGCTAGAATGGCCGGAAAATGGACACTCTAATTTTTATCCTATTGGATTATTCATCCCAAAGAAAAAATACAGGGAGAATCAAACTCACTGCAACATCTCATCTCGGCTTCCCAGTCCGATATCTGACCCAGTGAACCATCTGAGTCGGTTAACAAACGAAAGTCATAGAGTTTCTTCCACCGCCGATAACCAAAACATCGCACTGCATTGGCCGTCTGCAGTTTGGCCGCTGTTTTTTCATCCTTCTTTGTCGTTGATGGGAAAGTGATGAGAATGGAAGGGGAATGGGGTGCGAATGGGAAACTAGCTATATTCTAATGCTGTTTTGATTTAGGTTCCATATACATTTTAGAAAAATCATATGAAAGTTGAAAAAGTAACATTTACCTACCAATTTGGAGGCAATTTACATTTATAAATTTCATTTCTTTCTTAAACGACGAAAACTACACCAATTGGGCGTTATCCGACACCTTATTTGTACCTTCATATCAGAATTATGAAAGAGAGCGCAAGATTTTGCTCTCAAAGCCTTCAAATCAGCCAGCGACAATATTTTTTAGTTCTCTCATTGGTCAATATTACTCAAGTCCCATCAGATTTTTAGCCATCTGGATGAACTACTGGTTGTAGAGAGAACATGACGATAATTTTCTCACATCTCGCGCGGGAGCGAATTCATTTCAAAATCTACAAACCTGGCGAACTTTTTATCATATCCGATTTAAGCTGACTTCAGAAGACATTTTATACGATCTTTTCACAGTGCAGTTGAAATTGCGATTCGCAACACCATTGTAAATGACTTAAGTTATCATTTCTGATACGATTTCATGTTTGCTGAGAGTTTTCTATTGCCGGCCGGTTTACACAACTCATCTTGGTTGGTGGTTTTTGCCGTCTGTTTCGGCCAAGATGACAATATTCTAGCGTGTTAGCAGCAGTCGAATCGGGGAAATCCACACATCCATGGATACCGAGTATCGAACAAGAGCTGCGTAAACTAAAAGGCACTTTATGCTGGATATCTGCTCATGTTGGGATTGATGGGAATACTAAAACCGATAGACTAGCTGCAGAAAGAAGAAGTGGTCCTAAAATTACAACGAATGTTCCAGCACAAGACATCATCAGTTGGGTGAGAAGTGAAATAAGGATAAAATGGGAGTCAGATTGGGATGAAAATGTTCAGCTATTTCTCCGACGAATCAAATCCTCAACGCTTGCTTGGAAGGACAGGAAAAACTCATCGTAACAACGAGTTCTGACGAGACTGCGTATCGGTCACACAGCGATTACCCACGCCGAATTTTTCACCAAAGGAATCCTAACCTGCGGCACTTGTAACGAACCACTCACCGTCTCACTCATCATCGGAGAATGCAGAGCGTATGCAACATACAGACAATCCAGCGGCATTGGACATAGGATAGAAGAAGCTTTGCATCCAACCAATGAAGAAAAGCTAGTAAAATTTTTACAAAGTGCAAATTTAATATCAAAAATGTAGATTCAAAAATTGAAATGTAACGAATTCCTCGATACAGAGTGAGTGAGTGACCACGAAGGTTAAAATCCTCTTTAAATAAATAAAAATAGAATAGAATAGAATAGACAATATTCTTGCTGGCTGATTGTTTCTATCCTGCTTTTTCTTGTGATAGAATATGGGATGTGTTTTAATTGGTTTCTTTCAGACATATGTAATGCAGTTGCGTTGGGAGGACAATGCCAGGACAATGCCATAAAATCCACCAATAATTCCACCTCCAAGGAAGATCATTATTGGAGTAGAGTCTGATTTGTGTGTGTAGTAGAAAAACTTCAGACCCACTAACCCTTTCGTGATAAGACTGATGGTAGAAGATAATAGAAATGCATCCTCGTGTATATGACGACCCAATACGGCAAAGAGGCTGACAGAGTGCGAAGCTCTACCGAAAAAAAACCCTCTCACCGGAGAAGTACTTTTCTGAATTTTCCGGAAAGTTTTTTGATTTATGAGATAGCTCATTCATGAGGGCCATTTCCCCAACTCGTCGCACGTCAGGTTGCCGTTATATGTCTGCGTATAGGTACGGAAATGTTCCCCAGCCCAGCCACGGGGGCTCATGTGGGATCACATTGGTTTCGATAAAATATTTTGCCTTTTTCTAGGGTTCCCGGTTCCCGGTGGTTGGGGTGATGATTTCGTTTTTTTTTGCCTGTCTCTTTATCCGGAACGGATCATATCAGTTCTCTTTCGAAGAGGTCCCTTCAACTACAAACACACAGGAAGGAAGTTGTCCCATACGGCGCCAGCGTTGGATTATGATTAAATTTGGGTAGGATATTGACAGATTTATTGAAGATTTATTCGAACTTGGAGGGAGATAAAAATGTATCGAAGATTTATATCAGTCGATCGGGATTCTTTTTTGTCCTTTTTCGGTTAGTGATGGATATTTCATTGACGAACTTTTGCACCTGCCTCGAAACAACACATGATTACCGATTTAGAGGAAAGATTTGGACCTGTCAGTTTTAGGTGTGATATGAATTGTCTCATTTTTTAGAGATGTGATAAATGTGGTTGAAGAGTCTTAAACTATTTTTTTTGTTTTGATTATAGTCGTTTTACCATCTTTATGGCATTCGCGACTTTATCAACGATACAGTTGGCGGATCGTTATTGAAAAACTTATCCGGTACAACTGTGTTCGATGTTTACTCTTGGGCTCGAACTCGCGGACATCGGCTCAGGAGACATCAGACTTGCCAACTGAGCTATATCACAAGCCCTCTTAAACTATTTAAATATGATTGCTTCTGTATCCCTAACAAGTATTCTTAACATCACCTGTTCAAAGTAAAACTTACCCTCCACATGTGGTTGGGTTTAACCCAACTAAATTTCATTCATTTTCAATCCCATCAAAAAATATTGAAGCTAAAGTTTCATCATCTGCTTTACTTCGCTGCTCTACCAGAACGTTTCATCGAAAGCAGTAGTGCTTCTTTCGAATGTGTTGCGCCACATTTGAACGTCAGTCTTCTTCAAGGCAATGTGTTGCCGGAAATGATTGGTTTCAATTTGATGGCGGCCGGGAAAGTTCCGAAATGGAGAAAAAATTAACCAATCGATCACAATTTTAAAGCTAACATATTAAATCAAAATCAGGAAGTATTCTTGAATGCATGTTGCATGCATGCAGTTTAAAATCTATTTATAGTTTTGAAATTAAAAAAACTTAACATCATGTTTATAACCAAAAAAACTGATGAAATGAAACATGAACAAAATTGAACGGATTACAAACGG